>NC_051186.1:107683346-107983346 GCF_013339695.2 Rhipicephalus sanguineus
CTGGGCCATCGTCGCTGTAGACCACCTCAGGCGATACGCCGAAACTGCCGCCCTCCCAGCGGCTACAGCCCGCGATGTGGCCTCCTTCCTGCTCCACCGATTCATGCTACGTCACGGTCCACCTCAGGAGCTGCTCAGTGATCGAGGCCGTGTCTTCTTGTCAGAAGTCGTCGAAGCCATTCTAAAAGAGTGCAACGTTGTTCACCGCAAAACTACTGCTTACCACCCGCAGACGAATGGCCTCACCGAACGCTTTAACCGTACGCTCGGCGACATGCTCTCCATGTACGTCGCCGCCGATCACACCAATTGGGATGCCATTCTGCCCTTCGTCACCTACGCCTACAATACCGCCGCTCAGAGCACCACTGGTTTTTCTCCCTTTTTCTTATTGTATAGCAGGCACCCCTCGCACACAATCGACACAATCCTTCCATACAAGCCGGATCGGTCTGAGTGTGCGCCGATTTCTGCTACCGCCCGACTTGCTGAAGAGTGTCGCGAACTTGCCAAGACCTTCACTACGCATGACCAAGAGCGGCAGAGGAGCATTAGCGGTGACAGAATCACTTCTGAGCCGACGTTCCTCCATGGAGCGCTCGTATAGGCTCTCGATCCCTACCACTGCACCTGGCCTCTCTTCAAAACTACTGCCCAAATACGAAGGCCCCTACCGTGTCGTTGAACGCACATCCCCTGTAAACTACCTGATCGAACCTATCGATCCATCCTCGGACATGCGCCGTCGAGGGCGCGACATTGTAAACGTGGAGCGCCTCAAGGCCTACCATGACCCGCTCATTGTGACAAGTTTTTTAGGTCGCCAGGCGGCTCCCTTTTCGTGACCGGAGTAATTGTAGCGAAGCTTTGGAACTCTGAAGTGGGTCGTCCTCTCCAGCTCCTTCTAGTGGGTTGCCCTCTTCGGAGAGAAAGCAGCTCGTGCACACTCGGCCCCGCCTTGACTGTCGCTGTCGTCCATCTTCGCCGAGTGTCCGCCAGTAAACATCTTTATAATATATATATATATATATATATATATATATATATATATATATATATATATATATATATATATATATATATATGTATAGATATAGATATAGTCGCCGGAGTCCGCGAATATCCGCACTATAACCAAACAACCTTCTTCAAAGGCTGCACTTACGCAAAACGTGTTCACCATGTAGCATCGCGTGTCCGATAATAGACACATGCGATTCAGGGCGCTTACAATCACTTAAATTTCCAAATGTTCAAAGTTAACCGCCAAAGACCTGGATGGCGAACGAAATGAACACGGGCGAAAAAAGCAAGAAACAAAGCGCCATTGCGGAAATTATTCGACTACGTTTCAGGCCACCTCGAGGTATGCGCATTACACAAAAAATGTTGAATCGCGACCGAAATTTCGCGTGCTGAGCGGTACCGGTCGTTCGATTCACTGGCGTGCACCCGACGTTCAAGACATTGCAATCGATTCGGGAACCACCATTCGAGAGTTGCATGTGCCAACCATAATGAAGGGAAGGGATCATTAATGATATGATTTCCTTCCCTTCAAGTGCAGCCATCGCAAAGAGTTTCGTTGACTCTGCACGAAACCGCAACTTTTACCGCCGCGACGGCTACCGAAGAGCAACCAACGCTGATTAGGCCTAGCCTGTGGTTCAGCATGTTGTCGTGGGACGTTTGTCAAAGACAACGTGAAGATCGGACGTCGAGAAGATCGCAGTCAAGCAAACCAAGAACAGCGCGTGTGATACGAAGTTTGTGTTCGCGGCCGGGAGATCAACGGCGACAAAAGCCCGCCAAGCTCATTTAAATCCGCGTGCTGGCAGAAAAGGCGAAAACTCGCGTCATGAAGCCGTAAAACTTGTCAATTTGCAGACGAGGTAGCAAAGCGATATCTGTAGCAAGCGTGATGACGACAATGCTTTTCCCGACAAGAAACCTAAAGCGCACTTGTAGTGCGATGAGGACGCGATCGCACGTTCCACGCGGAGCGCGCGGCCGGCAAGCGGTCGGAGCCTTGCCGGCGCAAAGGATTCTCCGTCGCCTGGGCAACCACCATCCTTCCACACTCAGCGAGCCTGCGCAGTGCTGCCGCGGTCTCCTTACTTTTTTCTCCCTCCGCGCTTGTTCGTTCACTGCGCGTGCCCTCGCCCTTCGTAACGACCTCGTCGCTCACTCCCCAGCGGCGTACCTCCTTTGTAGGGATGGTTGATTAAAATTTTAAGTGCGAATGCACTTTATAAGCGACCCTGAATCCGCCGTCCCATAGCAACGGCGCGAGGAGCGGAGAGGAGCGTCTGTAGCAACGGCGCAGCGACGTCACGCCCCACGTGACTGCGCGCGCTCCGCCCTCCGCTCCGTGGCTGCGCGAGCCCCGCGCATTGCCTGTGGTGATGAAGGCCGGCGGCGAGACGCCGAACGAAAGCGTGCGAAGCGAGCCGAGCACCCCGAAGCCGATCTGGCGCGGGGACGCGCGATGCCTGAGCGAGCGCGGGCCCTCGAATTCGATCGGCCGGACGCGCGCTTCAAGCGAGACTTCCTGGACCGCAGCTTCGGATATAGCTGCGTGGTGTGCGATCAACTGTGGTTCGACAAGAACCTGAGCCCCCATCTCGGGCGTGCGCAACGCCGCCAACAAGTTGAACGCGTTGCGGGTTCTTTGGAACGAGTTCGGAAGACAGATCATCATCATCAGTAAAAGTGCTTTGCACTTAAAAAAACCCGCATTTCCCGAAGGGAGTATGAGGAAGTGCGAAGCACGGGGTGATGCTATGAGGGGCACGCGCGACTAAACTGCAGAGCCGAGCGAAGGAGACGGCAGCGAGAGAGTACGCGCCAGCCGACTCACGGAGGTCTGGCCGTTTTTAAGTGCAAAGCACTTTTACTGATGATGATCTGTCTTCCGAACTCGTTCCAAAGAACCCGCAACGCGTTCAACTTGTTGGTGGCGTTGCGCACGCCCGAGATGGGCCTCAGGTTGTTGTCGAACCACAGTCGATCGCACACCGCGCAGCTATATCCGAAGGTGCGGTCCAGGAAGTCTCGCTTGAAGCGCGCGTCCGGCCGATCGAATTCGAGGGCCCGCGCTCGCTCACGCATCGCGCGTCCCCGCGCCAGATCGGCTTCGGGGTGCTCGGCTCGCTTCGCACGCTTTCGTTCGGCGTCTCGCCGCCGGCCTTCATCACCACAGGCAATGCGCGGGGCGCGCGCAGCCACGGAGCGGAGGGCGGAGCGCGCGCAGTCACGTGGGGCGTGACGTCGCTGCGCCGTTGCTACAGACGCTCCTCTCCGCTCCTCGCGCCGTTGCTATGGACGCGGATTCAGGGTCGCTTATAAAGTACATTCGCACTTAAAACGGCCAGACCTCCGTGGGTCGGCTGGCGCGTGCTCTCTCGCTGCCGTCTCCTTCGCTCGGCTCTGCAGTTTAGTCGCGCGCCCCCTCATAGCATCACCCCGTGCTTCGCACTTCCTCATACTCCCTTCGGGGAAATGCGGGTTTTTTTTTAATCGATTCAATCGTTAACCGTTAATCGACTTTGCATTTAATCGATTAATTCTTTCGGTGGAATGTTGTAATCGATAATCGGCATTTTTTATGGTGCTTTAAAACCGATATCGCTTTGTTTGAGAAGCATCGTTCGTGTTTGGTATGGACCCAAATCTTTTATCAGACGCGCTTACGATCGAAAATTCCAACTTTCGAAAGTGTCGACGACGGTCCCCTTTTGTCCAGTGTGCGAAAATTCCACTTTCGCACATGGACACTAGGGGCCCGTCGTCGTTGGCTGATGTCGCGGATTCAATCATCTGTGGCCCATCATCCCTGGGCTAATTGGTAGCAGGTCGTATTTTCTCCGAAGCCTGCCTACTTGAGCTCATCCATCCGGAGGCGCGTTGGGGGACCACAGGCTAGAGAGTCGTAGCTGAAATATGCAGTGTGGTGGAGGGTGAGGAAATCACGAGAAAGGCAAAATAGAGACGAGAAGGAAGAGGGAATTAAATAAGATGCTCGCCTCGTATGCACGGCGTCTTTTATCGGTTTGTCGCTTAGCTATTGTGGAAGCCCTACATACTACTATAATTGCGGAGTGACGCAATCCATTCCTTGCGGTCACCCATGCAGAGATTTACACAGAATCCTAGTGGCTCAAACAGACCATTGGTACAGGCATCTGCGGGACAATAGAGGTACATAAGTTTTACCTCCCGGCTAGAATAAACAGCAGCTGCGCCAGTATACTTTACAGGTTTCATCCGATCGTAGCATTAACACGGCGCCACTCGCACCTTTTCAATCGTGCGTAGAGCCTGAACTGTGAGCGCTATCTAGTGTATCAGACATTACAACAACAATTTCGCGACTGCCCTTTCTTGTCACAACAGAAGACGGGGGCCTCTAGCTGCAAGCTGTATTTCTCCCTAAATAGGCGACCCTGTAGTATTACTGAGTGCTGCAAGGTCACTTCTTCAATTGTAATGCACTGGATGCTAGACGTTCGGTAAGCCCGACGCGTAAAGTTGCGGATTACATAAAGGTTCTACAAGACTTTTGTCACAATTCGCGAGTGCGGATTGCATTCCTGCGCTACATATTCTCTCAACTAATGGCGGCAATTTTCGTTCTTCAATTGGACACGAGGTCGTAGTTGCACGTGCTGGCGTTTGTCTATTATGCGTGTTTGTGTCAAGAGAGCCAAGTCTACATTTTCCGCGTCCCAGCGCAAGCAAACCGCGCTTGAACACTCTGTTTGAAGAAGTCACTAGCTGCCATTAATTGGCTAACTACATCGCTGGAAAGCTAGCTGAACAATTATGAAAATGGTGTATACCAACTAAGACGGGCAGTTGGGCTAGTTGGTATACAGCATAATAAATGATGGTTACTAGCGTCCTTGTCTTCTTTACGCCAGCAAACGTGTCTTAATGTACTACATACGGATTACGTAATCCTCTCCCCATCACCGTACTTAATCACTCGTTTTCCCCCGTTGCGTTTTCCCCCGATGCAGCGTAGGAAGGCAGGGCGTACTAGCTCAGGCCACCCTATCTGCCTTGTAATATATTTTTCTCCCTCTTTCATTGGTAAAAAATATTTTATTTACTAAAACGTACAACATAACGGCACTAAGAAACCAGTCAGGAAATAAGCAGGGCATATTACAATGCCGCATTTACACAAAAAAACAAGTAAAATCTGAGGGTTGAATAAAATACAAAGAAAGTTGCGACCGACACTACAGGCGAAGAAAACAACTCGTTATCAAATGTAAGGAGAGATGCGTTTATGCGACAGCACGATGAACAGCGCGGCAAAAAACGACACTAACAAAGTAAGAAATAAGGCGATGCGCTGGCACGTATGAAATTTACAGAAAAGAAAAACTTCTGTATTGAAAGTTGGCGAATCGCCGTGGTGCTATCTTTATCAACAGTACCCTTTTGTTTTGTTTCATGGGGTTGCAGCTCCGAGCCACATGCATTTTTCTACTGAGCGAAGAAATGTCAGTTTGCCCGAGATGCTCGGACGACAGCCTACACCTCATTCGGGTCGCCACACATCCAGAATGCGAGAAAATTGCAGTGGCTTAGCTCGGCTATGCCAGGATATACGTAGCGATAGCAAAGATTCAGCTTATTATTCTTAGCTTTCCAGATTGTCTTGGATTACCTGATTGTCATGCTTACTGCTGCTCCGATGATACACACACGGTATACGTATATGTGGCACTTGCCAGGTGACTACTCGGGAATCCGATGAGATAAGCTTCTCGGCTCATCTGCGCCATCGAGCAGCATTTGCGCTCTCCTTCTCCAAGGTGCTACGACCTGCAACGCCAGTCAGAGGCGCTACTAGGCGGCCGCAGCGCAGTGTCAGACGGCGACTGCACAGCGGAAGGCGAATAGCTGGCGCGCGCGCTGGTACCACTGTGTCTATGACGTCACTCTTCTCGAATGCGGCGCAGACGAGGGGTGCTATTCTGGACTTCCGCCATTTTCTGTCAAATTTGACGTAGGCGTGACGTGTACACAATGATGACGCAAACGCATGAAATGCTTGCCGAAACGTGCACGTGAAGGGGACATAAGATGCAAAGAAACCTGCAATTAAATTGTATTTTGTATCTGAAATTGTTAATGCAACAACAAAAAAAAAAATAAAAGTGAAGCGTTTAGTTTTATAGTTGTGAAGCAGACGATATCGTCTGCAATTTAGCGCCAATATTTGGTGATGAGCTACAAAGCCATAGTAACTTTTTTAGGCAATAAGCGAGCCAGCCAAGCCAGCGTCGACATTGCCGACATCGCTATTTCGCTGGTTGTTTTGTGAAGGTGTCCTGTGGTTATGTCGGCAGATCGCCGAACGGTGGGCCGCGATGTTGCATTTTTTTTACCGATCGTCCCCGTATGGGAGGGTGGTTTGCGAACTTACTACCGGAGGTACGACGGGAGCCGTGACAGACGAGGACAGAGCGCCTTTACCGCCTGCGCCCAGCAGCAGGCCGCCGCCGGAGTGGCGGTGGCTATGGCGAACTAAAGTGGCGCCAGCTCGAGCTCGAGGCGCGGAACGACGGTGCAGTCAGGTAAGCTTGCGTTTCACTCGGGTGGTGTTGACGTTTCAGCTATGCACATGCTTATTGCAGGAGAACAGGCGGAGGGGCCGTTCGATTTGGGCGACGCATGTTTCTGTGGACGACGCCCGCATCGTTACAAGTATGCGCGTCGACCCCGTCTTGGGCGTCGGTGGCCCTTCGTTCCCAGGGCCCGCGGCGTCCAGAAGCGCTGCCGATAGTATAGAGATAAGGATCTGCACAGCATTGCAAGTATTAATACTTCCCCTTCTGTCTTTTTTGTTGCGGTGGCTCTTCCGCGTGTAGTTTATCTTAAATAATGTGCCAACTAGCCCAACTTGCCAGCTGAGTTATTTATGATGTCTCCGATGCGCGAAGTATCTTCCTGAACTGTCGTGATCATTAAGATGGTGCTATATGTTTTGCTGAGGATGCGTAAGGACTACTGTAAGTAAAAGTTACAATCATGTAAATATACACAAGCAGAAGCAATAAGAGTTAAGTTTCAGGTCCTCACGTTACGCGCGATCAGTTGAATCTGAAAGATAAAGTCTAGGCGAATCTCAATCCACAGAAGTGATGCATCTCCGAAGGTGTTAGCTGTGGAAAGTACTTCCACGTTGCTTACAAGATACGGATAAGAAGTGCATATTGGCCACAGATAAAGAAGAGGAATTGTAGTATTTCATGCAGTTGATGTTACATTGGAGTGGCAGCACTAAGAAGTGCACAAACTGAACTCAAAGAGATGTCTTTTATGCAGATGTGCTGGCTTCAAAACTGGCTGGTACAATATTAGAGGCATCCTTTGTTGTTGTTGGCAGCAGTGAATGATAAGACAATGATGTAAGCTATGAGGCAACTTGACTGCTTTTTATTATTGCAAGGATGATGAATTGACTCACAATGATGAATTGACAGAAGAAGATCGATTGACTCACAATACATTCTGAAATGTCATGTATTACTCTTGCATGTAAACTTTTATAGTCCACCAAAGAAACCAGGACAGAAAGTAGCTACACAGTGCTGTGCCCACGTTGCCGATTTCGGCACTGGTCTGTTTTGTGCCTATAAGCGTTTACATAGATTACCAACCACAGCAAGCTTGTGCTCTTGCATGTACGAGTGGCTAGTACATGAATAGAGCTTTTGTACACTCCTGCCAGACTCGTACAGTCATCACACGGGTTCGCATTGTGAATAAAGTGCTGAAAACAATACTCTGGAATGGCATTCAGTGTTGCATGCACTGCTGCAAAATACCACAGGCTGTTTACAGAGTCACTATGGTCTCAACAAACTAGTCCTCCTATGATTTGCGGCAGAAGCGAGCATGCTTTTGCCAACTACTTGTGTACCCTTAGCATGCTCTCAATGAACGAACACACTGAAGCATTTGTCAGAATACAATTCCTGCAAGAACACAAGTACAGGGGATAGGTATAGGATCGAACACAATGCACTGTTTCTGTGCACATCTCGCAGGAAATGTAAATCCCATTCCATCGAGTCGTGCCCAGCTTGTGAACCACTACAGAGCGTGATCCTGCCCTTTTGCCTACCCGCCTGGTCCATGTCTACTGCAGCCGTATCGTCGCTATTGTTGTGTAAAGGTCGCATATTCTCATCGAGTTCTTCAGTGCAAGGGATGTCGTCTGGCTTAGGCAGTGCTGCAAACACCGAGGTTGTGAAGCACGACACGAACTGCGATGATCTTCGACGTGAAGAGGTGGGCCATAGTACAGTGTTTACTGTACCTCTGCACGCACCCGAAAGTGGGCCTTGAGGACTCTAGTGCACAGTATCCGACGCACGCAGTGAAGAGTGGGTGCGGCTGGAATCGTGCAGCAGAGGATTCTGCAGGATGTGCTCCAGGGATGGGGTTTAAGCAGCCAAGGTTGAAGCGAGTATGCACTATACCTGTGGAGGACAGTGTTCCAATTCGCCATAATATGAATGTATACATGAATATGTACTATTCTTTTCTCACTTCTTTTAACTTATTCGAAGACATCGTGCCACTGATATGCACTGCTTTCCTTTTTTTACAGCTAGACATATTGACAGAATTGCTTGTCTGGTGAGGTTAATAATTACGACTTTTGCAATGCTCCAACGAAAAAATGGTTTTATCAACTCAATTCCTTCGTCAGGAGAATGACAACGAAGCTACTGAACTGCAACCTTTAACTCTTCTCATAGAGAAGAAGGGGCGAGTGACCAGAAGGCGATCTTCTTTGGTGGTAAGGGGTTGTGCTTTCTTTTGATGCATGGGACTGATGTGGGCTGCAGACGGTCAGCGCACTCAAGGCTTGGTTTCCCTTAGTTTTTTTTGTGTTAGCCGTCAATGAAAAGTGACAGCAGGTTTTCTTTTGCAAACCGTTGAGTTGTTTTTTTTTTAGTGGTTTTATGAACCACGACTGAAATCCCTTTGAGTTTGTCAGTTGACTTATTTTTATTGCTCTATAGCACATGTCTGTGCTTGCTTATTTGTATTTTTTATACAAGTTGGTTTTTCTACACAAATTGTATTTATGAATGTACAACATCTATGGCAGTTGCCATTTGATGTATTCTTTTTTTTTTAACATAGCCTAGGGTTGTAGCATTTTCTGTATCATCGCATGCTTACTATATAACCCTTTCAGCCCTGAATTTTTTGTTTGGCCGGGGACATTTTTTGTGCGGTGTTTTCCTAATAGCTATGACCTCAGAAGACCCCAAACGAAAAATTGAGCCAATGGTGCAAGTATTAATGGATTTACAGACATGACATCAAATTAGGTCATCAGGTACAGCTGTTGTGAAATGAGAAAATTGCATCTTTTTTGCTGCTATTCCTTAGAGTACACAAAATGTGAACCACGTCTCAATTTTCAGTGCGATACTCCTTTGAAACAGCTTTCGGTACGTCGTCCTGGAAATAGCGCTTACCCGCCTCAGCGTACCCGCCTCGGCGTCACCCATGACTTCGGTCAAGCTTCTTCTTCTTTGTGGCTCCCAGCTCCGCAAGCGGACCGCAATTTTGATGTCAATCACAGTGGGGATCATTGAAGAAGTATTCCCCCAAGAATGAGCAGTTTTTGGTTTCATTTCCGAAGTGCTAGAGGAAATGTTGTGCTATGGTGTCAATTGACACCGCCAGGGCCGAAGGGTTAATAGTTCACCACTTTATAATAAAGGATCATACAATGTCTTCATGAAAGTTTATTTCATGCTTGACCTTTCTATTGCACTAGTAGTCTTTCCATGACCATAGAAAGACAATTTGCAATTATACACTTGAGAGCAAGTCGGATTATTGTGTGCTGCCTCGGGTCTCAGTATGACTTGTTTTCTCAAATGTGTGCATCAGAGAATTTTCATTCAAGGGAACACGAGTGCGACTAAAGTAGATACTGTTCGACCAAGGTAGCTGCCAGTAATAACATACGGGGCGGCAGAAATTTGGACAAAGAGACTTGAGTAGTTAAGAAACCATGCACTGTGTAATAAAATTACCATGAATAATGTTTTTGCTACACTAAGACACCACACAAGCATTCTCACGCTTGCATACCAAGCAGCTATTCACCAACCTGGCCACGGCGTCCACTGCCCAGTTCTGGCTCACGGTGCATGTCTTCCACATAAAGGCCTCGTGCACGGGCCCGAGTGCGAGGGCAGTCATCGACAGGGTTGGTCACATACCTGCAGAATGTTGTTTGCATTGGAAGGAATTCGGCACCAGCAATACAACCAGCTACATGCAGAACAACTGTAACTGCGTGCCGACGCACTTATTTCTCTCGAGATGCTTTCGGAGCGCAGCTTCGACGGCTGTATCTTTCATTCATATGTGGCCAGTTACTGCATGTCTGCATATCACTGTTTATGAAATTAGAGCACAATCAGCACGTTTGATTTCCTTTCATGCACTATTTTCTTAAAAGCTGCCACGATCAAATATGAAGCTCGATGAACTCTTTATGGTGTCAAGTCACCCTGCCAAAACTAAATAGTGACGGAAACTCCGTTTACCGCGACTACTGCGTTTCTTTTCTATCACTGCAGTTCGAGCCACGGCAAATGTCGTTAAAATACTTGAGAGTCGGCGAAAAGCTGTATTTCACGTTCCTCCTTGCTTCTACTAACAGCCTGCGCGAGATGAATAAGATGAAATTTGTTCTCACCACCATGACGCGAGGGACGGTAACAAGTTCTTGCGGCAAAAGTAAGCAGCCTTGTTGCCATCGTCCTTTTCATACGGGCATTATGCACACGCACGTGTCGTTCGACACCTCAACGCAGCCTTCAAATCTTGCATCTACGTGGACAAAGCCTTCCTTTTGGCAGGGAGGGCGATCCATCATAGCCGAGGCGCTCGACGATCGCTTCCATGACAGCATGAATCGTGAGACCCACACTGGACTAGCTCGTCGCACGTCCTCGCTGTTCGCCGATCGCATCGTGGCAACCTGCCGGTCGCGAACAAGCGAAGGGCGCAAAGCACTTGTAGCTCAACAAAAACAACAACAACGGTCGGGGCTGTTCTCGTGTCCGTACGCCTGCCTCTCAGGTGCTGGCGAAGCTCCCCGCCACAGCCATCGCCCAGTGTCCTTCGTCAGCCGGCACCGCAGTTGAAACGATTGATCGGTCATCACAAAAGCATCGCGGTACTCGCGGAATTCTTTCTTCCTGCAGCTCCAGCCACTACACAACAAAGGGCAGCGCCATTTTTCTTCGCTTATCTAGCGTTCTCTTGCGGCGAGAACCGCAACTTCGAACAAGCCAAATGAAACAATAGCCTTTTATTTTAACAAGCAAGCTTCATGTACAACACTTTATAATATTACTAACCGAAAACATGCTTGTAAAGTAACTCACGGAATGGCATCTACACATACGTATGTGAGGCTGCACATCGAACAAGCAACTCAATTTACAACAATATGGCGGTCAACTTTGGGCACTTCATCGTTCTCACATTTTAAGCTGCAAATTTGGCAGGATGCAACGTCACGCAACGTCAAATTGACGCTACAAAAAGTGAGGTCCTGTGACGCAATGGGCGCCATCAGTGCAATGTCCAATCGTGTTGCAGACATGGCGGCTCTTCGCCAAGCGAGCAGTAGTTTCGATAAACCGGAAGTTGACCGTAGGCACAGCTCAGTACCATAATTCGGTTTCGTTGTTCCACCCAAACCTTTATTTCTACATGACAGAGTACGGCGAAGCGTTACTTCGGAAAAAATTAACTATTTTTGGCAAATCGATTAATCGAATAGTTTTAATCGATTAACTCGATTAATCGAATGCCATGAAAAAGGACGATTATTCGATTAACTGTGGACCTTTAATCAATTATTCGTTCATCGATTGTACCATCCCTACTCCTTTGTGAACAAAACTCGCTACCGCGTTTGTCGGAAATATTTTCCCGCAACCGCATTATAAACGGTATTTCATCTTGGGGGACTGCAGAATCAGCGGTACATGGGGCTCTCTGGGAGGATAGACTGGAGTTGAAAGATACCGCATTGTAACCGGTCCTGCACTATATGTGGTTACGTTATAAGTGGTCTGCACTATATATATATAATATATATATATATATATAGTGTGATGACCAAGAACGACGCTGGGCTTCGGGCGTGCGGGCAGCATGCGGGAGGTAGAGAAAGAAGAAGCAGACAATAGAACAGCTGGCCCAGGAACGGGTGCTGTGTCCGTCTCTGTTCATTACAATGGCGCAGCCGACAGGCTGCGCCATTGTAATGAACCTGAGCTGCTTAGGGATGCTGTCCAAGCTCCCTCTGATCCGGATCCCGCCACAGTGAGCACAACCACCACCTCCGACCTGTCAAACATTGCCACTGGCTCCGCATGCGGATCATCGGATAGCGCCGCGCATCTGCGGCGTACCATCGCGCGACTCTGCCTCGAGATCAACGTCTTGATAGCGCGGAGCTCCGAGCTATGTCCTGCCGCTGTACCACCATTCTGCGCCATGAATGCTCTGTTGGCTGCGGCCGCGTCGCAAGACATTGAATCTAGCTCAGCCGAGAACCGCAGAGAGCTCAGTTGTGTCCTCGCACAGCTCTCACACCAACTGGGCCCCTTGGCGTCAGCTCACTCGGGATTTGCGCCTCCCGTCCCACCACCACCGGCAGCGGCAGTTTGCGAACTACCAGAGTTCAATGGCTTGCAGGACGATGCCGACAATTGGGTGGCGACCGTCAACGATATCGGGGCTCACGAGGCCTGGACGGAACCGCAGAAATGGGCCGTGCGGTAGAGCGCCTTCGGGACGGTGCCGCGGCGTGGCACAGGTACGAAGGCGTGAGGCAGCATTCCTGGGCAGGATGGTGTGCAGCTCTGATTGCCGCTTTCGGCCGGGTTCCCTGCGGCTCCAGTGAGCCCAACTCGACATCCACCGAGGACGGAGCTCAGGAGGGGTACCACCTCGAGGCTGCAACTGCGAACTGCAGCTCACTGGCAGACAGCTACGCAGCCTGGCCTGGTACTAAAGCCGGACTGACGCCACGCTGTGACGCTGCCTCGGTATCCGACGCCATAACATCCCTGCTAATGGCCGAAAGCATTTCGTATCCCCATCTGTCGGAAAAGCTGCCCCTTGGTCGCCATCGCCTGAGCACTTGGAGGCACCGGCCCGCATCGTGCTGGACGTTTTAGAACGTAATGAAACGCACATGCCCGCGCATTTCACCAATATCCTCCCTGACCAGACGGAGGCGGTTCTGCACGCTTTGAAGCATTCACTGGCTGAACGAGAGAGCGCTACCAACTCGATAAAAGACGTCTCCAAGAGACACCAAGGCATTTGACACGTCTGAGATCGTCCTCATTGATGACCTGCCCGCGCAGCACAAGTCTGTTGCTTTTGGAACGGCTTGTAACGAGGATGTTCCGGCTGCACGCAGCGCGGCTTCACGAATTACTGGCTTGAGAACGTCAGGGAGCCATCAAGTGACAACGCTGGAAAAGCACAAGCCACGTCGCAGGTCAGCGCAGAAACCGAACTCCACGTTGACGCAGACGTCTAGAAGGACACTCAGACGCCCCTCGACCCGCTGCAAAATGCGCAGACGGTCGCGCTTGGTGCTGCATGTTGCGTTACCAGATCCATCGTTTCCTACCCTGTTGTCGAAAATGTGGCGCAAAGGCCAGCCTTGCGCGATGCACCTGCGACCATGCCTGTACAGTCAGAGTCGCCCGCCAGAATTGTCGCCGAGAGAACTCTTCGCCAAGCCGCATCATGTCACAAAACTTCGACTGCCGCGAAACTGCCAACTCCGTCCACCAGAGGAAAATGAGACAGCTTGCCCTGCCAAGTCGCAGCGTGGCCGAGGTCGTAGACCACCACGACACAGTCAATGTCGTCCCCAGAGTCGTCATCGGCAAAAGTTCAAGCCAAGCCCAAGCGTCTAGAACAACATAGCGAACGACCACGGAGACATAGCCAGTTTCGGCCAGCGGAATTATATTTAACAAATTTCCAGACGAAGTTCCAGCGTGGCCGAGTCCGGCCACTCCGAAACAGTCAGTGCCGCCCACCAGAGACATTGTCGTCAGCCAACCGCACCAGCAGTCATGGCCGAGTGTGATGACCAAGAACGACGCTGGGCTTCGGGCGTGCGGGCAGCATGCGGGAGGTAGAGAAAGAAGAAGCAGACAATAGAACAGCTCTTAAATGCAAACCTGTTCCGAAAATAGCAATGAATCAATAAGAAAAAAAAAGCAATAAAAAAGAAGACGTTCGGTACCACAGTAATTTCATTATTCTAATTTTTAGTTAGGATGAGAAGTCTGGGCTGAATGTAGAAATAATTATTGCACTAGTTCTTTTTATGTGTGCTTGTCTTTTGTGTTAACTTAGTAGTTTAAAATCTTCATATCTACAATTCTTGGCCAATCCCCCAGAGTGGGTGTGAGCCATGAGTAGAGGATCATCATCATCATCATCAACAGCTGGCCCAGGAACGGGTGCTGTGTCCGTCTCTGTTCATTAAATATATATAATATATATTATATCTATATATATATATATATATAATATATATATATATATATATCCGCTTATAACGTCAGTCGCCGGAGTCCGCGAATATCCGCACTATAACCAAAACAACCTTCTTCAAAGGCTGCACTTACGCAAAACGTGTTGACCATGTAGCATCGCGTGTCCGATAATGGACACATGCGATTCAGGGCGCTTACAATCACTTCACAATGCAGTTATAATGTCTTGGACCTTTGGTAACTATGGAGCACTGCCAACGAGGTATGCTACTTATGTAAGTGGAAGTGTTACCATAAGACACATTCAAGTGGCTGCCTTCGCACTAATACGGTTGTGTGCTACCGAACTGACAATGAGCTATTGTGACTGGGCATTCAGTTCAGAGTAATATTTTCTAGAATTCGACAGACGCATCGTCCATCTATTGCCATCTTCGCGCAGATATATTCTTTTATAATGTATTCATGCGCTATTTCAGTATCCATTCTCCTCTGGCTACAAGTTAGCAACTCATTACGTTTACTGAGGGCGCTGTCAAGGAACCACATATACATTGACTTGCTAGTCAGATTAGAAAAAAAAGGTTACTTATACAGCCTGCCTTTTTCTGTTAGCATCTGCTACACCTCACAAAAATAAGAAGGGAAGCTAAAGACATATACAAAAATGGCATGTGGCGTTCGCGGTTCTATCACGTAAGTGTTCATTGTATGGAGTGTTTGAAATTTCTTGCATATAATGAATGCTCTCTTGCCTGTTTCAGTTAGCAGAGCTTCATGATAGTTAAAACGGGTCATGAGTAAAAAAAAACTGAACGTTTGTGAATATGATCGATAGCATTACGGTTGTGCCGAGATAGCGCAGAAAAACGAATACAAACCTTGATTCGTTTCCTTCTGTTCGCATAGGCCAATTTTCAAGTGTATTAACATACTCGCACAATACAAAGCCATATGAAGGTGCATCATTCTCCCATGGAGGCCCAATGTACTATTTGAACTAAATCAAAAGAGTGATAACCAAGGCCACCAACCTCCGCAAAAGGTTACTCAATTCGGCAAGCTTTCCACACGTGCAAACACACGGGTACACCAGCGACAAGCGAATGAGTTAACCCATCAGAATACTCGCCCCAAAACACGAAGGTCATGGAAATGTATCAAGTAAGTTATCAGCTAGGGATATACTAGAATATGTTGACTGCGCAACGCAAAACACTCTGAGAGCGCAGCTCTTTAATAGTGGGGGAAATTTTATTTAGCTATTACAACTGAATATTGTTGGGCGAGTCGAAGGCGCCGGCCTCACAACACTAGGAGGTTCTCTAGTCCCGTACCCATCGCTACCGCGGTGGCTCGGGCTCTAGCGCAAGCCGCCGGGCTAGAGCCCGAGCCTCTGGTCTGAGTGTTGACCTCTGATCACCACGGGACTGAGCTAAGTAGGAGTGAAGGTGCCCTTACCGCGTCCCTCCAGCAGGTCGAGCAGCAGTTGTGCGTTGATGTCATCTAAAATCTTGAAGGCCGCCCTGCAAACATATACTTTCATAACCATGAAATCGCCAGGTCCTATCGCAAAGTCCCGAAGAATATCTGCTGATTCCTGCACCCGAATTCCGCGGTAATTCAGCGTTACTGTCGACAACCGTCTGACGTGGGTGTATGGTACTCAGTAGGTCTGATATTTTGTAAACTCGGCTTGCTGCGCAACCAGCTTCAACAAATAGTATTGCTGCAACGAATATCGGTAATTGTCTGCCTTCACTTTGTGGGCTTCTGACCATGACACTCGTTTCCTCACGACCGGATTGAACTTGTGTTCCGGAGCTAGCTGCAGATAAGTTGATGCCCGGTTAGTAAGCGCGAGGGCGGAAGCATCGGCTGCCTTGTTCCCATGAAGACCCGCATGAGCTGGTGCGCACACGATGATACGACGGGTCGGAGACCCTGTGTACTAGCATGCGTAGAGGATGTCCACAGCACGGTATGGAACATACCCTTGGTCAATATTGCGAAAGCCATCCCTGGAGTCGGTGACAATGACCCGGGACTCTGGATCTGCGGCGGTCGGTGCATTGACGATCTCCTCCGCGATTGTAATGTTTGGGGCACGGAAAGTAAGACTCTGAACTGTAGTGCTTCGGTGGATGACAACCGCCGTGTACCACCACTCATGGCGTGGGCGAGCTGCGTCCACGTAGAAGACGCCTGCCTTATGGCCATATTGTTGTAAGATAGCCTCCGCCCGCGCAAGAAGGCGACCAGCAGGAGTGCATTTAGTCACATTGTTCGGAGGGGGCCGCACCTCGAGTGCGAAACGCCAAGCTTCGGGCATGCAGACCCGTTCATCCGTCTGTGTAGCGTACGATACGTGTAAGCGGGTCAGAATGCGCTCCTCGCAGGTGTCTCGCTCAAGCGCAAGTATTGCTTATTAAGAGAGCTTGTCGTAACTTTCCAAAGGTGTTAGTTGTCCCCAGACCGAGGAGACACTGGTTGGACATCGTTATAGGGAGGTCGAGCACTCTCTTATAAACTATGCGGAAACCTGCGTCCAAGACGTTCTCACCGCATTTGTTTAGGTGGAGGTAGGAAGGCGAATGTAACATTCGGGTGGTGACGAATTAATTAGCCAGCCGCAGGGCATCTTTGCATCGTAGTCGCCCCCCCCCCCTCCCTTTTTTTATTGGATACCCGGCGGCCAATCTGGCCCACCTGGTCCCCAAGCTGACGTATATTGTGTAAGGTGATATAATTGTTGCGCCTTTGATGAATGAAAAACCCCAGTACTCAGATTGTCTCATGTTTGCCTATCGGTCAGCTAAGTAGGGAGAGGGCAATTTTCGTTGTGCACATTGAGTTGGGACGAAGAGGCACGAATTGCGATTTCTCGGGGAGCATTTAGGACAACATCGACGAGCGTATTCGTTCACGATAGCTGCCGCTAGTTGCAGGTAGGTCTCGATCTCTCAAAGCAATCCTCGTGTTATGCCAGAGGGTGATATTGTCCACGTACAAGGCGTGGTGCACGCCGGCAACCTCAGCCAATGGGTAGGGAGTTTCACCCCGGACAGAATAAATAATAATGGCGGCAGTACCGGTCCCTGCGGAGTCCCTCCTGTGCCTAGTTGATATGGGTCATGTTCTGTTTCTTGTAGCCGGATATAGGATTGGCGATCTGTGAGGAATTATTTGATATAATGAAAAGTATTACGCCTGTTTGCGACACGTGTGGCAGGATAATCTCGTGGGTGTTGTTGTAGAAAGAACCCCGCACATCAAGTGCGAGAACCACTTTATTAATGCTGGTGTGCTCGACGGGGCCGAGGATGTCCTTATGAAGTTGCAGCAGGACATTGAAGTTACAGCAGGACTAGTGTGGGCGGCAACCGTACATGGTGTCTGCAAAAGTGTTCCAGGAATGCCGAAAATCTATCAAGGACCATTGTCTCCATCAACTTCCCCACGCACGAAGCGTGGGAGATCGGCCGGAGGTTTTCGGTGTTGATGACTTTAGCCGGTTCGGGAATGCAACTTACTACAGCCGTTTTCCAATCTATGGAGATGGGTGGCCTCCAATCTAGATAGTGTGAAGTAATCGAGGAGCATGTCATAGGCGAGATCTGGGAGGTCGGCTAGAAGCTTTACCATCACCCTGTCCCTGGCCGGCACTGCACCTCGTGTCCTCTTAGCCAGGACCGCTTTGAGGTCATGGAGCTGGAATGGTTCATCTAACCCTGAGTTTTCGGAACTTGTATAGATAGGTCGGAAAGCTCGCTCATGAGTCGACTCATTCATACTCAGATAGAGCCGTGAGTCTGAGTCTGAGTGAGTCAGGCTGAGTAATAATTTCGTTGGGACAAATATCAGTGAGTCTGAGTCAGAGTGAGCCCTAAGGGCAAAAATCTTTCATCAGTGAGTCTGAGTGAGCTCGAATTTTTTTTGCCACCTATGCCTGCATACGAATACGCCTGACCGCGCGGATCCTGATGCATGCTCAAATATTTGTCGCGGAGTGCATCGGCCAGTTTGGACGTATCTCGGTCAAAGTATATATATGTAGCCCTTTGAAGGTGTTTTGTGTCTCTACGGGTTTGTGCCGAATCAATAATGCACGGAAGAGGGCTACGTACTGCGAGTCGGCATTTGCCGAGCTGCCATGTTGCAGTGCTCCATCCAATTGGAGCCGGTTAGTTGGGGCGAGTACTCAGCCGCCTGTCGGGCAATCTGTGATGTGAAATCTCAGTTGGCGGTCTTGCACTTGACGGCGCCAGCGACGAAAGAGGCTGTGTCATGCCTCCCAGAGGTTGAGGAGGTGGTTATCCACCGCCGGGTTTGCCTTTGAGAGGATAATATTTTGCTCGACTGAATTCAAGTTTCATAATAATTGCTGGTATTAACGTTGTGTAATAATTGCTGGTTTGGTATTATTGCTGGTATTAAACGCTGTATTTCTCTAGACCACTACTTAATGGGGATTGTGTAGCTGGTCTTGAATCTTGTCCAGTCGGGCAGTTTAGCATGGGCCTGTGGTCTTGTGAGTGCCTTGGTACGAATTGTGGTGGCAATGATGAAGTGGTCCCTACCGAAGCACTTCTCGGTGTTGCTACAATCTGCATGGCGAATATTTTTCGTAAAGGTTAAATCTGTTACACATATTACGTGTAACAGATTTACCTATACGTGTGAGTCGCGCGGGATCTGTGTAATAGTGAAGCCCAGTGTAGACACAAGGTTCCCTAATTTTTGCCCACGTTTTTTTCACGTGTGTACCACCATAAGGTGCTGGGAACGTTAAAGTCGCCAACTATTTTATGGGACGCCCATTTATGGTTTGAGCGTCGTCAACCTGCCTTCGCCGCAACCGAGGGAACGAGCGCCGCGAAAGATTTCTGGCTCCCGCGCCGTAAGCCACGTGACGCTCTTCTTTTTTTGTCCAGGAGTGTGTGCGAACGAATCAGAAAATAAAGGAATAAATAAAAAATACATTATATTTTATGTATATACAGTGAACCTCGGAGATACGAATTTCTCGGGGTAACCAAAAATATTCGTATCATCCTAAATTCGTATGACCAGAAAACATGGAAAATTAGTGTGCGACAAAAGAAAGTTGGCATACGTTTTGATTCAGTGTTTCTCAAGGCCGCAGCGACGTCGTGAACAGCTCTGAATGATTGCCAGTAAAGTTTCTAGACGTCAACGATCACACTTGTACTCGTAAATGTACGGTGCATGTGCACGTGTGTAATTATTGAACCAGATGTGTGTGCCCCGTGACCGCTAGTAGCCCCTTCCTAATCTTACGCTTTTCTGCATGACATTGTAGTACTGCGGCGAAAGTGACTTAAGAAGCACTTTGCACATGATAGACAGAGGCCAAACTTGGTCGCTTGTGGTCTTCGTCCATCTTTAATGGGACTTCATGACGGACCCGCAGTCCAAGTTTCAGCCTTGTTTCACAGAACGTCTGATTGCTTGGACATGGCGTGCATCGACGTGGCAGGCACGTGTTAACACAGTACAAAGACGCTGTTGCCTCGAGCACAGGAGCACGCATCAACGCTTCGGAAGAAAAATGCGCGACGTCAACGCCATTAGTAATCCAAACGTGAAGGCGCCTAAAGTCCTCAAACATTCGCGGGCACTATCTCTGAGGCAACGACGCACCGTTGATGGTCGCGCAGCGCGCATGCCCGCGTTCGCGCCTGACTGCCGCGTCTTCCGCGACAGCGCGGGCAGCAGCTGTTCGTACCTGTGTGCCAGCGTGCTTTCGTATCAAACATCACGGGGTGCAAATCGCTTCGTAACAATCGCACTCCAATACATTGCAGGCTAATGGGCCTATATATATATATATAATATATATATATATATATATTATATATATATATATATTATATATATATATATATATTATATATATAATATTTGGGGGGGGTGAACTTCAATGGATCCGGTGGAAAATAATGCGGTAGAAAAACATGTCGACAAACGTGCGAAACACCAGTTTTACTAACGTTTCGGCAGGGGGGCCTGCCTTCGTCAGAGTGAATGGTTACAGATGCCACGCAGGGCACATGTATAAGCCGCTTCTTTGCGTATCACACGGCTAAGTCGTTATCAGTAGTTTTAGTTTAAGAAACAAGATTAACATCACCAAAGGCACGTGGCTGTAGAGCACATACAACTGAACACGCGTATCATTATATAATAGTGAAGTGGCACGTATTAGATACCTTAGAACTTCTGTGCAATGAACTAGGTCTACGAGATAAACTGCGCACGTAGTCGCTCACTTGGCCATAACATATGCAGCTTTTCTGGACACCAGCGGCCTAGTTCGCGTGAACGACACCACGTGGCGTATCGCCCTTAAAGAATTCAAAAGTCCCGCCATGACGTATGCAGTGACGCGGCACTAAATAAAAGAGAATCAAAAGAAACAGTACACACGCCTCGAGACTGTCGCTTCACCTCAGTGCGCAGAAAAGAGAGCGATGTGTGTCGCCGTTATCTCGACGGCGACGACTGGCAATGAATTGGCAGTTTATCTAGACGTGCCATGCCAAATGTCTGGGCGTTATAGATGCGCCCACGATGCATCAAGAGAATCGTGTTTTTATTTGTTTGTTTGTTTAGTTTCTTGCGATGGGCCGCACCGGTGGGATATTGGAGCAGCATGCTGCTTTCCGAGTTTCTTTTTTCAGCTAGCGGGAACCATTATGTTTGGGTACGAACAGGATATTGTGGTTGCATATAAACCGAATTTCCTTTGGTGTACCACTTGGGTGATGCTTGTTTGCTCCTTGCGTTACCTCAAATTAGAACTGGATAAGTTTGAGAACGCTAGGAATGAGAGTAAAAAAAAAGGAAGTTAAAGATAGTTTTTATTCGTTTTCATTTAGTTCTTATTGAAATGTGGCTGCCACCGCAAGCTTGGCGCAGTCTAAGCGGCTGTGCAAAAATGATACAGTCGTTGAAAGATGATCTTGTACACCGGAAAATGTGAACTTGGTTAGTTTTTTTGTTAGGAATGAACGTATAGTAGAACATATACGACTGACGTGTTGTGTAATACTCTAGATCTGCCGTCTATCCCGCTAAAAAAGGCACTTATCTATCCTAATTGCATTTCTTCTTTCTCTTTCTTTTTTTTCCCTTTTTTCTCACGGTCGACTGACTCGTATGCTCGAGGTGATTGTCTTGATTCCTGTTGGCGCAGATACACATATAGGTTACTCTAATGGCCTGGTTGTTCTCCTGAAGCTCTCCTTTCATGTTCTGTCGGCGCAGTCTCTTTCAACTTTGCACTACAGCAAGCACAAAGTCGATCATGAATCACCTACTGGCCCAATCGTCCACTTTGATCAGCACAAAGAAATTCAGAAGAGCGAATTTCGGCGTTTTTGCGCTGACAACAACGATTGTTAATGCAAGATAATATAGTAACTATTCCAACAATCTCTCAAGATCACTTCTTTATTCTGTATCACTCCTGACGTAGCATACAAAATGCATTTGACTTGCTCAACAACGGGTCACAAGACACATCAGAGAAAAGCGAACCCTTTAATTCCCCTTCTTTCGTTCACCCAGCATATGAAAATTTCTTCAGTTGTGAGTGGAGCTCCTTCTGTTGCCACGAAGATGTGCAGGCGTTCCAAAGGAAATCTTAAACCTTTCTTTCCAGGAGGTTCCCTTAAGAGAACAATGGTGTTTATGCGCACAGGAATTTTGATTAGTAGTTTTTCGCTCGTAGCAATGACTGAAAAATACCAGTCTTCAGCCAGATAAAGCCTAGTGAAATCTGCTTTTTCCCTTAATATCTACTGCTTTTCAAGCAGTAGTCTTCTTCCTCTGAAAGCCCAACGGAAAATGACCCATATCGAATGGAATGATTACAGCTCCGCTCGAGGGTCTTCAAAACCGGAGCTTTTTTTTTTACTTCATGATGCAAAATATCAGCCGCGTATTGAATCCTGGAATCTTCTGGCTTGATAGGAATGTCAAAGCTGCGAAGACATTCCTGGTTGAGATTCTTTTTTGGCTCAAACGTGTAGGCCCACCTTGAAAGTCTCTTCCACTGTATCGGGTAGTTTTGTCTCTATTGTAAATAAGGAAATCATAGTAAAATAGATAGTAAGAAATTATAATTGAATATTAAATTTTACTGCAACATAAAAGTTGCAATAGAAATACGCGCGAAAGCGACTAAGAAAAATTAATAATATTTCAGAAGACACGATAACTGGCATGTAGCCTCGAGTTTAATAATAGGGATATCTGCACAGAGGTGTGAAGTCTGGTTAATGCGCATCAATAGCACAGCGCTATCATAGATGCACGCGTTTTAGAAAACACCCTCTAGACATGGTATTCCCTCAGCTTTGTCTGAGTGGAAATAGCTCAAAGAATTGAATTCCTGTCAATCTGATAACATGCTATTTGTTTTCTTAGATTAGGCCCTAAATCTGCCCTAAATGGTGGCTCTGCGCTGTACAGCGCACACGTGTGCTGTACAGCGCAGAGCCACCATTTAGGGCAGATTTGTAGTGACGCGGAAATTACCTCCTTGATAGTGAGAAAGTTCAAATATGTATACACAATAACATTCTCAATATTTACTTATGGACAAATATTTGGGATCGTGGAACATAAGGTGAGCTTGAGTGAGGTCACGCTTTTTTAGAGTAAATACTTACTCTATCACTATATATATATTCGCGATGTGCTTTCTTAAAGGGACTGACAACTGATCGAAATGTGTCACAAGACCCTGGCTGTGAATTACAGTGACATAAACGAGCTTTTTTTTTTCACCATATGATTAGGATTTGTATTGTTGAATTGCGCTTTGAACTTCACAACGGCATGTCGCGTTGCCTGACGGGCAAGCCTTCATAGTGCACGAATGAGATGTGCAGAATGCTCTACGCAGTCCGCTGCTATTTACTAAAGAAAAAAATGCGTTTAAAATTAATCCGCACGTTATTAGGCATTCTGGATTTATTCTGTGCTTATAAAGAGTAAAAGGAGTTGACGTTGAGAGGTGGCGTTGCCTTCGCGGCTACTAGTGAACGCATGTCGAGCAACGGCGCATGCGCGCGGCGCTTTCTACATTGAATGAATTTCCAGATAGCACACATCAAAAACCGGAAAAAGGGCATTGCATACCGCTGGGGCTGTGGCATGGGCTTCGCAAGACACTGATCTACGTAGGCGGTGTCACGGCTGAAACGTTAGTAAAGGCATCGTTTCTTTTTTCAATGAGTACTACCCGCAAGGCATTCTCTACACACACACACACACACTTTATATATATATATATATAGAGTGCATTACCGACCACGTTAGTCATAAACCTGAGGCGAACAAGCAAGACGAGCTTGATCTGTTCATTATGTTGATGAACCGTAATTAGGCTTGGCTCGGGAACACAGTGCGGAGGGCAATCTAGTGAGCGTCGAATATTTGGCTCATTGAATCGGTAAGCGGAACTGTAAAGCGAAAAGCGCTGGTTAGTTTTGAAGTCTTCTTTCTCGCTGTTTTCATTCACTCTGTTGTACATTGCTGCTAACATGGGTACCTGTTAAGGGAAATCCATCAGTAAAGACAACATGCATGTGTCCATGCCTGGACTTCCTTCTTAGTTACTCCCTCTTATTACTCCAACAGCGTGAAGTGGCGTTGCGGCAACAAAGGCAGTGTGTAATCGGCTAATATTCCCTATGAAATTACCTATGCTTTTCAGGAAAGCAGCGCACACTAAAGAACGTGTTGAAAGGGTGTCGTTTCGCCTCACAAAAAAGTCCTGATATCGTGCATGCCTATCGATTGCATTATCGCCGCGCGCCCGGCACTTCCAGGTCACAAATGGCATGCACGTTATGAGCGTGAGACAGCATTCTTCATAGGAAAGTGGCGAGTGCCGAGAATTCAAGAAAGGAAACGCAAGCCCCAGAAGCAAAGCAACCGGTTGAAGATCTCTCCGTCGTTGCTATGGCAACGGCGCGCGCGGCCACGCTCGCTTTCGAGTCTGCTTGCCTACCGTTTCGCCGTCTGTGCCGTGCATACCGCTCCCCGCCACCGGCCTGCGCCAGTCAGCGAGGGGGGGGGGTTGTTGGGTAAAGGGAGGGGGCACTTGCTGAAGGCCTTGACAGTTTGAGAGAAACACTATTCTCAATATTCTTGTCAGTAAAACACCGCCTCCGTATAACTTTTGGGAGGGTAGGCGGGCCCTTGGGACATACCCCCTAGCTACGGGCCTGGCCTTGGACTCCTAGGTGGCCCCGGTCGGTCTACGAAACTTCCTCCGAAGTACCACGGCCACACCTTGTGGTCTAGCAAGCCTCGTACTTTACCATATACGCCGTCAAGTCGCTTGAGACGTAATGTAATCAAACAATGTCGAGGCATGAGATTGTGCATATGGACCTGATAAAGCCTCACTGTCACTGTGCAGCTGTCCGTAATTAGCCAGAATGGCTCTTTTTCGGAGCGGAAGTAAATGTAATGCAAAAGAGCAGCACTACTTGCAGAAGCAGAGAACGCTGCTCCCGTAGAAAAAAGGCGACGATTCAACAATACAAGCTTTGCGTTGGTTCTACTATTACTGGTTACGTTTCTGCGTCGTCTCTAATAGTAGAGTACTTCTTTAAAACGCTTCATTATATTTCAAATGGCTGCCATCATGCTTGCCTTGTATTCGTTTTGTATTGTCTTCTTATGCTTGAGGTTAACTAAAATCTGGGTTCCTTTTCTTCGTTATTAAGTAATGGGTTGTGTGGTAATAAAAAATAAAACATTAGAAGTTTACTTGCTCCACTTCCAAAATCGAAACCGAAACTGCAGCAAATATCTTGGTTGCAATGCTCCAGCGAAAAAAACAAGCAACTAAATCTTCAACAGCGTTATACTAGTAATAATAATTTCTGGAGTTATACGTGCCCAAACCATAATATGTTTGTGAGGCATCTCATTGCGGTACGTTGAGGTGGGCTGCGAGTGCGTGCGAAAAGCTGCTGAATCACAGGATTTTCGTTTTGTAACTGGGAGCACCAGTCCCTGGACTTCCCGAAAGCTTTGATCCACACACGTCATATCACACGGACCTATCCGATGCAGCGCACAGTGCTATGTGATGTTAAAGGAGAAGGCATGCTGGTTTTTTTCTGTTCACGTAGGGCGATACATATGACAAGAGATGAATAAAAATCCCAGTTTCACCGCCAGGACGATGCAATGAGTGCGATAGCAACAAATGAAGTGAAGCTGCAGGCAGCTAACTCAGATGCAGTCTCACGTAACTCTACAAAATGCTGCTGTAAGAGAACACAGCCACTCCAGGTAGGAAAGGGGATTTCGCACAGTCTCTTCGAGTTGAGAGCGCAGCATATAGAAGGGTACATGAGCCGTCCGCTGATGCTTGTCGAGATAGCGATTTTGATTTCATTTAAGTTAGGGCAAAATCATTGCACTGCTGTTTGAAAAAGAACAAATAATTGTTCCTATTCTTTGATTGGCTTAATTATCTGTTGGTTTCATTAGTAGTGTCTAACAAAAAAAAAAAAGAACCCCTCGAAAAATTCCCCTTCGTTCGTTAAGATTAAGACAAAACACTTGCGTTAGCCCTAAAATAAAAAGCAACTGCAAAAACGTCTAACTTTGTCATTTAATTACTATGCCTCGCTTGTCTAAGCTTAGTTCGCTTCCTTTACGTTGCTGAATTGTAGGTACCTGAGAAGGTCGTAACGACATCATGAGAAGGGAGAAATAAGTTTCCACCACAATACGCGTACAAAAGTTCGAAAGAGCTTTGTTCGCCATAACTTGATCGGGCGTTCTGTTCCTTAGGACGTTTATAAAAGAGTAAAGTAAGAATTACAAATGTAGATCTGAACGATATGATACGCGTGGAGTGTTTAAACATACACTAAAAAAGTCATATAATAAAGAGAAAAAAGAAACGGCAGCTCAAGATTACAGTCAAGAACCGAAACCGAAACGAAAGCTCTTTTTGTTTCGGCGGCGACATCCTGTGCAAAGCTGCAGAACTAAGTCACGGACTGAAAAAAAAAAATGCTGATCCGTCGCCAGGAATCGAACCTATGACGGCGCGGTTATGCCGCGCTCTGAACTTAGCGATTAGCTCGCTCGGCCACGGTGGACGCCTTGTCGCCGGTCGTAAGCAGTGGTTTATCAATTTACCACAAACATTTGAGCGACCGCACTTCAAAAAACGCGTTAGGGAACAATGTTATGCCAATTGCGGCAAGTTGAGATTGGCTTCAAACGAAGGCTGATTGTCAGGACTACATGTGATTTCCTGACCATTACCATAACTTGCTTAGTTTTACGACAGTGACCATTTTTGTCTCGAAAAATAGGCCACATTTTTTGCCGTTTCCATAGACTCCCATTGTACAGTCTTTAACTGCTCTGGGAACAAAATTGAAGCTTACTGCAACATGATCGCTGCAGTCCTCTCGTGCGTTTAGGTTCCCAGAAGCTCTCTGTGGTCTGCGTTTTTCAACATTCACCCTCTACACTTAATTATTCGGGAACAACTCGCCAGTTCCATTGAAAACGCGCTAGCTTCGCGCCGGGGCCGCCAGGGGCGCTGGCTGTGATGTGTCCACAAAAGCTGGATATGATGCAGCGGGATAATCGCAGCCGAAAGACTTTCAGCAGGCCTTTAAAAAGAAAAAAAAGTTAGAAAGATAAAAACAAAATCAAAAAGCACGTAAAGCGAAATGGATACGAGTAAAATCACGAAGCGATAAAAGCCACGGACATTGTGTACGTAGTAACTGACAATAGGTCAACATCTTGCAAGAAATAGAGACTAGCCAGTAACACAAACGGCGATTTGCAAAGGCAACCATGCAAGTAAGCGTACCCGGGCTCTCGTTCATGCCGTCAGAAAGTGTTTTGAATATGAATTAGGATTGACTCTTCACTTCACGTTCATGTGATTTATAACTCGATTCCACTATTGTAGCCATAATGTTACTGAAAGAATGACCTGCCTCGGTGACATGCCTTGAAATTGGTAAGTTAGGAAGGGCATGCACATGAGCCTTATGATTATTGAAACGGTATCGTAAAACAGTTTCGGTTTGACCTATGTATTGTACATGACTGACTGAGCATTCTAGCAAATATACGACATCTGCAGTATCACAAGTAAAATTGCCCTTAATCTTGAATTTGAAGTTAGTCGCAGTACTGACTGCCAGTGTTGTCGTGGTCATGTGCGCACACACTCTACAGCGGGGATTTTTACAAGGATGGCAACCAACCGTCTGAATGCTATTGTTATGTTTGGTTTTAGAGGAAGTTAACAAATCCCGCAAATTTTGCCTCGTCTGTAGACAACACGCGGTGGTTCTGGAAACGCTTTTGTAAGGCGTTCGCTCTGTTAAGTATGCTGTGGTGTTTACGCAGAATAAATGCGACGTTAGGTGCCGATGCGTTGTGGGTTAAAACCAAGTTAACCTGTGAATGACTTTTTGGATTTCATTTGGTGACGCAGAGTGCTGCATGGTCTTGTGCGTCGGCGCGCCTCACTGCTTCACCACGACTAACTTGGCCGGATATTTCTGTTTAAGAAGTGCAGTGCGTAGTTGGTTACAGTTGTTATCGAAGTCAGATTGCTCAGAGCATATTCGCTTAAAGCGTAAGGCCTGGCTGTAAGGTGTGCTGGATTTGCAATATCTTTTGTGGCTGCTTTGAAAATGTAAATACCTTTGTCTGTCAGTCGACTTGCGGTACAGCTTAGTGGTTAATTTCGCATTCTTTACACATACTGTGACATCGAGATAGTGAATGGTATCTGGTGAATATGTGTGCGAAAATGATATGGAAGGGTGAGCATTATTAAAGTCCGAAATAAAAGACAACAGTTCCGCCTCTCCATGCGACCATATCATGAATATGTCATCAATAAATCGTCATAGTAAAAAGGTTTTAGCGAACGACCCGACAAGAACTTGTTGTCAAGAGATCCCATAAATATATTCGCGTAGCTTGGACCGATCTTAGTACCCATAGACGTCCCGCTTACTTGTACATTATGCACTCCATTGAATTCAAAGTTGTTGTAGTGAAGAATCATTTCAAGTAATATAGCTATAGTCGAGCTATCAATGGACTTGTTGAGAGCGAAGTGATCGTAAGCCTCAACCACGGACTTTATACCATCCAAGTGTGGTATGTTTGTAGGGAGAAGTGACATCGAGAGTGACAAGGAGATAGTTGTTAGGTACAGTAAGGTTTGTAATATTGGAAAGGAAGTCGTTAGTATCTCGCCGAAATGACTGGAATGCAGGGGGTATCTGGTTTTCAGGCTATCTACGTAACGCGACAAGTTTTCTGTCACGGCACCTCTGCCGGAAACAATTGGGCGACCAGGGTTATTGCGTTTAGGAATTTTCGGCAACAAATAGAACCTACCAGCTGCCGGATTAAGAGGGATCAGAGACGCTGCCTTATCATTTAATTTTTTCTCTCTTTATCAGTCTTCTTATTGTGCTTTCTATCTTGTATATATATATATATATATATATATATATATATATATATATATATATAATATATATATATATATATATATATATATATATATATATATGGAAACCAGCAGACAATGAAGCCAAAGGGAGTACATGGGAATCTATTTGTAGTCATGTAAATATGATCAATGCGAAGACATTAAAGTGCACAAAAAGAACTTGTCGCCGTTAGGAACCGAACCTGCAACCGTGCACTTTATCGGGTATTTGTGTGATTTAAACGTGGGGTGGTACACTGCTCCGCTAACAGCCATGGTAGCACGTGTGGAACAATCCTTTTTCCCAGCTGGACTCTCGTACGGTGTAATGTATTTTTACGCCCTTCGTTCATTCATAGCTAGCAGGCAGTTCGAAAAAAACAACAAAAAAATCTAACTGAAAACATTATTTTAAAAATGAAACAGAATGCAATAATGAAGAAGAAATAAGAAATTGGCTGTCTCTTCCATAATTGAGAATAGATGTAAGCATGGATTGACTACCGCCACAGCATATTGGTTGGAGATGATACTGGCCAAAATCTTAGTATCGGTGTGAGGCACTCTTGCAAGGGCACCAGCTACTAAACCACACCGCATTATACTGCTCGCTGCTGCACGAATGGCTCAGCAACCATAATCGGCTCAACGGATCAACGCTTGGAATGCTGCTAGCCAGTTGTCTCATGTGGCGCTCTTTCTTGATTTCACTCAGGCTTAAAACCACGAAGGCACTTTGACCACCTATTATTAACTCGATAATGGTAAAGATAATAATAATAATAATATCTGGGCTTTAACGTCCCAAAAGTGGGATCTGATTATACGAGATGCCGTAGTGGAGGACTCCGGAAATTTCGAACACCTGGAATTCTTTAACGTGCGTCGAAATCTAAGTACACGGGTCTAAAATATCTTCCCCCCTATCGAAAATGCAGCCACCGCGGCCGGGATATGATCCCGCAACCTTCGGGTCAGCAGTGGAGCGCCATAACCGCTAGACCATCGTGGCGAGGCGATAGCGGTAAAGAGCTCGTTTGGCAGAAATTCAGGTATCGGCACCGGCGGTTGTGAACAAAAAATCGGCGTTGTCCATGAGCGAAAATTCTAGATAGACGCAAATAAATAAATAAAGCATCTTCGGTAGGAGTGAGAATTGAATCCAGGCCTTCTACGCAGCAAGTGTGTTGTTACACGGAGCCACGTCCCTGCTTGAAAAGCTCTAAAAACGTCACGTAGAAGGAGAGTCTCCTTAACGCTGACATATTGCGTTCAGAATCCTACAACCGCACAAGTTTTCAAAACATGTGAATTGCCCAACGAGTGGGCGGTTTAAAACTGCCCGTCCATTCCAAAATGCGCAGATGCACGTGGTGTCTTATGGAGGCGTAGCTCGCCAATTTGCAAAAGCAAACGTACTGGGCACTTCGCAACTGTACTTGCGTATGCACTCTAGGATAGTTTGAAAAGGCCAATGTGTCCAGGTAGGAAAGCGCAAATGTTGCCTTCCTGCCTGGACAGTTGAAGGCGATTCCCACGGGGCCAGATTAGGCTATCGCGTTCTACTATTAAAGGCGAAGCTGAAGCGTTCTACAGTTTTTGTGAAACAAATTACAAAATGCTTGAGAATTGTGGCAAAGAAGAAAAACCTCGCAACAAATGTCGCAGTTGGCTCAAATCACCGGTGAGATTAACAGAACTCACATTGAACAGGTACTGAAAATGTTCAAGTCGGTGAATGCCCACTGACGGAAGATGACAACGTTGGTCACAATATCGAATGTGAAAACGACGACATTTATCAATTCGTAATCGGCTAGGAGACAATAAAAGAAATGAATAGTAATGAAAGAAAGCAAAGAGGTTAATCCCGGTAGGCTACCCTGTACTAGAGAAGGGGCGAGGGGAAGAAAAGCTGGAGAGAAGCATAGAAAAAATTACACCATCTCCCGCTAAAAGGGCGCACTTGCACGATCGCGTTCCGTTGGCGTTCGTTGGCCATGCTACCGACCTCGGTCAGACTGTTATGGAACAAAAGTCGGTCGCACACGTTGCAGCTGTGCCCGAAGCACCGGTCGAGCAATTCGAGCTTGAACCGGGCGTCGGCACCGTGGAATCCCGGGCTTTGAATCTATCTAACGAGGCGTTCTGCACGGGCGTTGGACTGGCGTCGTCTGTCGGCAGCCGAGGCGTTGGCTCGACGCTGACTCTTCTGACTCTTGGCTTCGACGTCGGCGTTGCGTACGGCGGGGTTTGCTTGCCAACGCTGCCATTGCGTTTCGGCATGTCGAGCCCGCGTTTCATCCGTACATAGCAGTTTCCCGCCGGCATTGCCGTTTGCATTCTAAAAAGACAGGGCGTGCAAACACGGACACAAGAAGGGTTAAGACTGTTGAAGAGGCCATTTGCGCTGGGCTTCCCGTGCCCGAGCTCGGGGTCCGCTTGCGGACGTTCGCGTTGCGCTTCGGCGCGTCGAGGCTTCCACTGCTCCGCGATCTCTGCAGGCGTTGAATGGAGAGGGGGAGTGGAGAGGAGGTGTGTGGAAAGTGTTTGCGCATGCACAGTAAGGGTGGTCACGGCGCACACCACCGGATTGAGCTCCGTCATAAGCTGCTTCGCATCTAAAAATAACTACTGCAGCCGACTTCAGTGTGAAGTCGAACCTTCCACGATGTTACAACTCGTTACATCGCTTCAAATATAAACGTCCGAACAGCGCCACGACGGTCACCCACCGTGCAAAAAAAAGCAAAAGTGCAAAAACAAATTGTTAACCCTTAAACGCCCGTAGGGAACATATTCCCCACCACGTTTCAAATCATCTATCTCCTACAGGTCTAATGTATCCGCCCTGAGATTGTTGCTGCATCTGAAGTAATGCTTGACAATCAACTGGAAAAATTTTTCGTTCCTCTGACGCTCAGTTCCCGTTGGAGCCACCGACATTTTTCTCTCTGCGCGGGATTTCGTCGCGCGCGTTTTCACCAGCTGCAATAACTCATGAATTAATGTATCTGCCGCATTGAGAAAGGTGATAAACACGTTAATTTGGAGGCTGAAGAGTAGAACCATCATCTGGTTTACTTTTACAGCCTAATTTACCGAGGAACTAAAGGTATTGACATTCGAATTGTAATTACGGGGTGGGAGTAAACTTCCCGACGGGCGTTGCACGATGCCAACCCTCAGGGAGTGACTTCTTTCTCTTGACGGAAACGCGCTTGACTGTTGAAGAGGCCCTCGATTTTACCTTTTTTTACCTGGTGATGTAAATTACTTTTTCTGACAGTAAGGAAGATTATGACTCGGGCGAACTATTGTTGATAATTACTCGCTCGAATGGTGATGCAACAGACATGGACCATACGACTGCAGTGCAAGGCGCTGGTCGTCGGAAAACTTCTGACAGTATAACGGAGAAGATAAAGGGCAGCAACACACGCACCCCGAAGGCCTTCTAAGGTGACAGAAAAAGCAGTCGGTGTAGCAGAGCAAGTGCGTCTTTCACCTGTGCTGCATTTTCTTAGAGAAACAGGAACGTTCTAACGCCGCTGGTGTAGTTTGCGTAAACAGAATTACAAGAAGTCGTGCACTGTTTGCTCTACGTGTAATGTTCGCCTTTGTGCCGCGCCATGCTTTGCGAAATTCCACCACAAGTAGGGTTCTGCCAAAGACCCATGAGGAAGTGTATTCGCACCCTAATAATTTTATCTAGCTTCGTATTTGGAAACTTTTCACGTTGCATTATGTTCTTTGGACAAACAACAGCGTCGACAAAATCTTGCATTAGTATTTACAATAGATACTCTATGGGCGTTTAAGGGTTAAGACACCAGGGGAAAAGTGTAAGAAATTAACATCACACATGCTATTTAGATGGCAAATGATAACTAAAATGGCACGCCACAATTTGGGAGGTGGGCTAGAAGACAAAGGAAATGGACATGTAGAACGTGCGACACTATAGAAAAACAGCAGCAACAACAATACTTCTACTATTACTACTACTACTGCTGCTATTATTATTGTTATTATTATTATTATTATTATTATTATTATTATATTATTATTATTATTATTATTATATATTATTATTATTATATTTACAACAATTATGATTTTGCCTTAATTTCTGTGTATGCCCCTGCACCATTGGAAGTTACATGTCTAGTCACTCGAGGTCCCTGTATGCGACAGTATTCGTGGAAAACATTTCTTCATCAATCACGTGCAAAAAAGCGCGAACGTATGCCGCATCAACGTGTGTTTTGCATGCTTTGGAAGCAAGAAACAAAAGACACCCGACAGTCATGTGCAAAAAAAAATGGCCTACAGTTTATACATTACTTTTCGAGTTGAGTCTATGATAATTTCAGGCCATATATAGACCATATGAGCCTGCCTATGACTTGCAGAGCAACATCGAAGATGGCTGCTATGCATATGCTGCCCTGCATGTTGGTTTCAATTTTCATATTTTCCCTAGTCACTACATATGGATTGCGAAATCCACGAAGTACGTATTTTTTGTTTTTTTTTATTCCTTATATTGTAAGCTGAAAGGAGAGCATATATGCTTGCTCATTTGCGACGGTGTGTATTTTACTAAAGGTCTATTTGGTTTCCTACAGGCTCACAATCGCAACTGAATCGGACGCTTTTGTGAAATGTACGCTGCGCAGGACACTATGCAGGAATCTATAGTTAGCCTCATAGTACCAATTTACGTCTTACTTCTCAATTGCGTTTAAATTTGCTAATGAACTTTATTTGCTGTGCTCATGTACCGTTTCTAAAGCTAATCTCAGCCGAGTATAAATATTTAGGGTTTTTTTTAATTATAAGGTCAATCGGGTACCTGAAAATGCTTTATAAATGATTCGAAAGTTCTGCCTGGGTATATCTTGTTGCATACGTTAAATTATTCGGTGCTTAAAGCATGAGAATCAAGCTACGACCCAGTGTTTGTGGTCACAAAGTCAGCAAAATAAAGCCGATATAGGTAGACGAACTATTTGTACTGTAGGTGCAGTATAATATCCTGGGATGCCTGTTCTTTATGCACGAATATACTGTTACAGTAATCGTACATCCCGACGTGTAATCATCAACGATTACGTGATTACCTTAGGCGTAGAATGTAGCGCTCGAAGGATCTGCCCAAATTTGACTGTGGAATTATAAACCGAAAAGTGAATAATTGAATAAGGCGATTAAAATGTGTAATTTTACTCATTGTTTTCCAGTATGTGACACACGGCTCGTCTATGGTCAATGTCGGTATCGTACAGGTATGAGCGATTTTGTTTTTATTTAGACAGTGCTACATCTCCTGCTAGTCACAAAACGGTATTCAAAATGTATTGGGTAAAACAACGGTTATCTTTTGGACACTGTACGGGAGCGAGCAGGCAAAAGATATACTACGGACACCTACAGCCCTGATACTACAGTATCAGAGCTGTGTCAGTCCAGATATGAGCCTCGGAAGATTACTTCGTGTGTTCCCAAGGAGAGGAGCCAGCAAGGTCCCCGTTGCGGCCGTGTTTCCGCCACCCACCGGGCTTTCACAGAGTCCCCCATTGAAGTCCCAGAAGACGCAGGAAGCTCTTGCAGCGTAGCAATCGCGTTGAAAGCGGTGAATCGACGCCCGATGACAATAATTGGAAGAATTTTAATAATTTGTATGGATCAGATCGACAAATTCGTTTTAGCATACCCAGTATTGCCACTTTGCGGACAAACCCTGCATTTAAAACAATTTACATTTGGAGAATCATGCTTCAAATTAACCAAACAACTGCCTGTAAAGTTACCGCTACAAGCAATGAGATCTGCTTGTTCCTGCCGTGACTTTGGGTCAAAATATCAGTCGTCAATGCTCAGAAACTAGGTAATTCTGCTTGCAACATAATACAGTGTTATCATATCAAGTGTAATATCTGTCCGTGTACAAGCCTGTCATATCTCGATGTTTCTGGAAATATGCACACGTTAAGGCGCTAATGCTCTTGTAAGGGGTTGTTTTCTTCTGTATCTAGCGCGATAATATTCACGCGTTGCATGCAACACGCAAAGTAGTCGAAACAAAAAATATTGTCCCTATACTTTCCTTGGCTGCAATATCTGCTCATTTGATTATGTTGTACGTAATAAAAAAAACGTGACCATGCTCAATTCCCCCGCCTTCGTTCATTCATAGCTAGGGTCTCGTTCCGGCAGACTGCATTGCCTTCATAGTATGCGAGGGTTCTCTGGTAAAATACCAGCTCGTAAAAAACATCACGCGCTGCCCTACGCCAGCTGGCAAAAAGATTCCGGGTAGTTTGCACGAAGCCTCTATAAGCTTGGCACAGCGAAGCACGTTCCTGTCGCCCCTCTTACTCCCCGTCGACCGACACGTCTAGCTTCGAGATGCGCGGCTTTCACTTTGGGAGTGCGCACTTCCTTAGGACGCCCCATGACTAGTGATGCAGAACTATCGATGGTACTATCGATGCTATCGATAGCGGAGTCACTATCGAACTATTGATGGTAAAGAATACTATCGATAGCGCCATCATTAGTCAGTACTATCGATAGTATAAAATCAACAGCGCGAACTCATTGCAGCATAAACTTGGTTCCCTGCGCGCGTGCAACATAGTGGAGCTGCAGGAGCAGGCTGAAAGGCAAGAAAGTTGACATGCTTTTGTTCTTCACCAGAGTGCTTCGCTGACACATGATCATAAAGTCAAATTGTTCAGCTGCAGCGGAAAGGAAGCTGTTACATGTGGTGGAACTGCGCGGCTTCAAATTTATAACGCATTTTATGATTTCAATATAAAAAGAAATTATCAAGAACTAAGTTTGCAAATTTTAAGGTGCGACAGGTTGCTTTTAAATATGAATTAATTGATGGACATATTCTTCTATTTTCACTGCGGATATCATTGATTTTTCTTGCCAAAAATTGCTCATAAATTAAGCGAAGCTGATTCTACGTTATCGCAAATATTGGGCAATATGGCTAGTCAGCAACAGCATCATTATTCGCTCCGCTATGGATAATTTGTCACGTGGCTGTGAGGGCGAAGAATGCTGCAGAAAGATTGGGAAATACTAAGTTCTTTATGAGGGCGAACTTGAGCCCAGAAAATCAAAACTCAAAATACAAGCGATACACGCTGCGTACTGATAGCAGCGAGGAAAGTCGCCGGCCGTCGAGTAATCTGATAATCGGTGGATTGGATTGGATTAAACGAAGTATTTATGTCCTGCAGGACGCGCCTAGCGCGTAGCGGGTGTCTCCCACGTAGGGACCGACAGAGAATACCTGGTGGCCGCTTCGTGGTAATCTTCGTCTTTTATACATCAGTCCTCGAACCTTCCAGCGTTATCACTCGTGCTCGCATAAGCTTTCGAATAAACTTCACTATTCGCGTCCGGCGCGTAATCTTAACAAAATGGTGTCAAACAATCGCGAAGCTTCCCAAACATTGCGGCGTGGTCTGCGTCAAACGCTGCGATCACTCTTTGTTGCTGAAACCCGAATACGTCAAAACTAAGCAGTAAACGCGCGTGGCAGTAATATTGCTTGTAATATTGCCGACGGTACTACCAATTTGACTATCGATAGTTTCTTTACACTATCGATAGTTTAAAAAGAAACTACTGATACTATCGATAGTCAATTTATCGATAGTTCTGCACCAATACGCGTGACTCTCTGGACACTATCAGGCGCTGCCAGACTATGCACTATAAGGTTGCACGTGATATCCCCGTTGGCGGCCGTGGCCAAGCCACTGCGCATGCGCGACTTGGTCAGGTGGTGCGGTATCGGGTCGCTTGGAGACGGGATGCTTACTTCGCTTTTCTTTCTATTTTTTTATCTCTTCTCTCTACCTCTCTCTCTCTTTTGTTGATGTTTTCTGTCTATATTTCTTTTCTTTCTGCACTTATATCGCTCTATTGATCTCTTTTTCGTTCTTCCTATGACATGCTTTACCTCTCCCCTCCTACTCGCCATCAGATCTCTCCTCCTTACGCTCACTGCCCTTTCCCTACCGCTTTACTGCACTATGCTATACAAGGCTATGCTATGATGTGTTAGCGTGCCTGGATAGCCGAGTGGTTAGCACGCTCGCCGTCGGATCGAGTGTACGCGGGTTCGAATCCAGCCTGGTGCAAAATTTTTTTCGGCAAACATTTTTCTCTTCCTCTGTCTCTATATCTTTATTTCTGTCTATCTGTTACTTTCTTTCCTTCCCTCTCTTTCTCTGTACTCGTTATCTCATCCACCAGGGCTCTTTCAGGCCACGCCGTAGCGGTGATAAGTGGGATTTGCCCAAATTCTGTGCCACACCCGTCCTTGATCATAACAGTTTTCGGGCACGACGACACATTTTACATTGAGCTAGAACATCTTCGCTGTCAAAAAACGTGATCCTCACACATACCTGTGGCGTGTTCCCCGGGTCGCGCCCGATGTGGCGACGGTAGGGGCACGCACCCTCGCTCTGTTTGGTCCAGAAGGAACGGAAGGAGGAGAAATTCGAGCGGGCAGATAAATGTAGGGCAATCACGTGTAGCCCAGGCGCATATGCGCCATACATGAACAATAGCCATTACATAAGCTATAAAGCCCAAGTCGAGACACGTCCCTTAGCCTTTCGTTCCTTTTCTTTAATTTGCCTTGCTCATGCTTCTTGTTTTGCCGTCTGTACGTGTTGTTCGCAAGCAACACAATTCTTATATTAGGGAGCCGGAATATGAAGGAACGAGGCACAAATTCCGACAGCGACAGTGGCCACAAAAAATTCAACGTGACATTTGTTGGCCTAACGAAATAAGTGGCCAATCAGAACGACGCATATTTGCTGTTGAAAAGAACATAAGCATACGTATCGAAGCAACCTGTACAAAAGGCAAACGTACGGGCCCTAATAAATGCGCTTTGAAAGATCCTGTCCCATATTACAACGCTGGCGACGAGGATTTTCTCTGTTTCACATTCTCAACTCGTGATTAATGTAGTGAACTTTAATCCTTCAATTTGTGTTCAAATAAATGAGACATTCATATTAAAGGTCGCATTTGTTACTTTTCTGCGCGAAAACATCCAGCGGATAATGTCGCCCTAATTATGCAGTTATTGTAGCACTAATGTAGCCCTTGCGTAAGTATCGATGTAGTTCTAAATCCTGCACTAAATTATACGTTCATATCGTTCTTGTGCAGGCCCTGGTGAAGTTCTCAATCGAGCGCTGAGTCCTGCACTATTGTTGTTCTTGCGTAGGTCTTGGAGCAAGTCTAAATCCAGCACTTAATGGAGTTCCACTACTGTGAAACCTGAGGATGTGCTTACCACGGGAAACCCAGTGATTCCTTTGGCAATTGCGCGCTGCCGTGACGGCGGCGCCCTCTCATGCGCGGCGCGTGAATCAGTCCGATGCTTCAGAAGGGTATTTTGCTATTTTAGTTAAATTGTTGCGATTAATTCTCGGTTATTTCTGTAGCTTTTATTATTTTAGACCTTGCTTGTTTATTTTGCGCTGGTTTTGAGCATTCTTAGCTTTGTTTTAGGCCTGTTTTGATCACTGCGTGACCATGCGTTATGAGACAGTGGATGGACAACAATCCGGGCCGTCATAGGGCAGCGATCATAGTAATGTGCAAGGCACATAGGCCAAACGACAATTGGTATTTACTCGTGTGCTTATGAGGTATTCTTATTTTAGATAAGAAATACTTTGTTTTTGGATCACTCATTTAATCACCTTTTCACTTTGCAGCCTGCTACTGCGACCACACTTTGAGACTCGTACACCTGTTTTACTACGACAAACTCACAAATAGGTGTTTTAGATATGGACAGGTACTCAACTGCAACGGATTTGACTCAAGGCCGTTATGCGAGGCGACCTGCGTAGTCGTTGACGCGGCGCGGTAGCCGTGTTTTGAACTGTCTGTCATTCAAAGTTCTGTATTAATAAACTAAATCACAGAAAAATTCCAATGCTCTGCCAACGTGTGTGACATTTTCTAAATCGTTATTGCAGTTAGTGGTGTAGTGTTCCTGTTTAAAAGAACGGAACAGCATTAAAGCTTCAGTATGGAACTGGCGTCCATCTTAATCCGCTTTATTTTAACTTCATCCTCCTATTTTCTTTCCTGCCCCGGCTCTCGTGCTTCTTCATCGTCTGTCCAGAAGCTCATACCGCTTCACCCTTCCTGTTTCTTTTAATTACCCCTACTGGGGTAATACTTGAAGACATTTCCAATTGAAGCACATTCAACTCATCCACGTTCACCAGTGTACCAAAAAGTCTTCAAAATTCCGTTCTGGGTGGCTGTCTTGGTTACAGAGTAAGGACCGTAAAATTTGGCACTGGAATCTCTTATTCCTTTCCTCACTAGTACGAGGTCGGTGACTTGAATATCTGGCATGTCTGCTCGATGCCTCTTATTGAAATTATTTTTCATTCGTTTTCGGTACCTCTCCTCCTGTGATTTTTGTTGCCTCTCCTCGACGATCTTGAGGTTTTCCAAGAGCCCAACTCACGGTCTGCCTGCAGAAGAAGGGTTTCTCCTGAAGAAGCGTACTGTGGACTGCACCCCAAGCCACTTGTGTAGGATCAATTGTGATGTTTCACGCTGCTTCTAAAGAACCTTTCCATCCAGCCGGAAAACTATCCTACATCTTGATCTGCTGTGTCACGTCCCGTATGGCACGTTCTGCAAGCCATTCGCCGCGGGATGGAATGGAGCACAGAACTTGATCGATATATTGTGATCTCGAGCCCATCTTGCTAGCTTTTCACTCTTGAATGCGGGGCCGTTATCACATACGATTGTTTGCGTAGTCTTAAGCATGTCTCCTTCGAGGAGGGTTATGACGCTATTTGCAACTTCTTTTCCTGCGCGAGTGGCGACCATCCTAGTGCATTCATCTATGGCCAGAAGATGGATGGAAAGTCCTTTATTGAAAAAGAGGGAGGCGCATGGCCTCTGTGGGGATAAGCGGGACTTTCAAACTATACTAATATTTCACAGTTTCATAGGGTTTGCACTTATTCAAGTCACAATCACATACTGAGGCGGTGTGTGGTCAGTACTGTGGTCTGTCGGACCCCCTAAACCACTCTGATCAGGCCGCTCTGACTTCCATATTGCGCGAATACTAACTGCGTGTCCGGGTCCGTAAGCAGCGCTTCCATAATCTGTGTACTGCAAAGCCTGTATGGCCATTCGCCCTTTTTCAAATGCGGAACATTGCCACAGTAAGTGGTGAAGGTCTGCGCGGCAGCGCAGCCCGCAGTGATTGCACGTCACTGTCGCAATGTCCGGTTGTCGCCATTTAGCTAAGGAATACGGCGTGTATGCGGAATTTGCGTAGATCTTATTGATGAATACTTCTTGAGAGCGCGAAAGTGGACACTTGCTGGAAAACAGGACTGGTGGGGTAACCTGCGTAATGCGTTTTTTACTAGCATGGCGCAGGGACGCACGTAGTGCATTGTGGCTACCGAGGGAGCCATTTGACTTAAGAGCTCATACGGGTTTACCCTGAGGGGTGGGGGCAGAGAAAGATTGGTCGACCCACCTGCGGAAGCAGCAGCGGCGTGTGCCGCCGTATTGCCCCCGCGAACAGCCGTATGCCACGGCGCCCAAATAATTTCTATCGGCCTGTCGGCATTTTCATGCCTACGAAGGATGCTTTGAATAGCGGCAGCTGTAGCATCCTCCGAGGCTGGGCGAAATATTTCCGAGTAAGCAGAGTGCAAGTCGGTAAAGACACGAAGGGGTTTCTGTATGGTGTATGGGAGGCTTGCAGTCGCTCCCCATATGGCAAGAAGTTCGGCATGCAGAGGGGTACCGTTCGGGAGATGACACCTGTAGGCCCCAGTGTACTCGGTGGTCTGCGCGCAAATGCATGCTATACAAGCTTGGCCATCTGAGACAGCAGCGTCCGTGTAGATGTCGATGGTATCTAAGCTCGCTTCCCTGAGTTGTCGCGTGGCAAGAACCTGGCGGGCAGTATCATTGTGACGAGATATGGGACGACGGAACCGTCGAGAGGCTGTCGGAGTTTCCCATGGGGGTAAGGACTGATTAAGAAGGGGTGCATCATCATGTCGCTGACAATCCCAAGCCAGAAGGCGACGACCTTGCGGCGTGTTTTCCATGCGGATGTGGTGTCGAGTGTGGGCACGGATGACGTCCTGCAGAGGAGGCAAGCCCCCTGCGGTTTCAAGTGCGGATATCTTAGTGTGTTTAGGGAGCCCCGTGATGGTACGGAGTAGCCCGATGAAGGCGTTCCAAATTTCGGATGTCCGTTGGAGAGAACGTGTATATGGGTGCACCGTACAAAATCTTCCAACGGCCACAGCTCTTGCGACAGTACGACAGGCTTGCTGTCGTGCTCCTCCGTATTTGCTGGACAGACGACGTATCATATGTAATGTGGCTGGCCATGCCTGCCGAAGCCCACCTACCCACTTCTGTGGGCTGTTGCAACTGGCTATTGGTAAACCTAAAACTTTGATTTGTCCGTTTTTTGATTGTATAGTGTGCGATCCAATATGGAGCGAGATGCACCTTTTCTGGTTGGTGTGATGCTTGCCGTCTATGCTTATAAGGTCTGTCTTATGTGGAGCTAGCTGCAGACCTACCTCCTTAAGAGTGGACTCTAAGCTAAGGAAGCTGCCTGCAGCTCGGTCTGCATTGATTCTTTGTCAGTATAATCCGCTGCTTCTGTCCATATAGTAATATCCAGCGTAGATGGCGAATCGAGCCGTTGTGTCCCGCTCAAGATTTTCTGCTACCCTGGTCATGGCCAGGTTAAACAGCGTTGGTCCTAGAATAGATCCCTGTGGCACACCTCTATCCAAGTAATAAGTCTTCGGGCTCCATCCAGGCGATGCGCCGCATAAGCGAATGGGCCGGGCTGCAAGGAAATTTCTAATCCATACCTGCGCACGATGACTTGGGTAGCGCTTAGCTAGTTCTTCAAGAATGGCGTTATGGTGAACATTATCAAACGCTTTCTGCATGTCGACGGCCAGCAAGTAATCAGGTAGCATCTTTCGTGACGTACGATAATAACACGCCGTAGCAACCAAAGGCAGTCATGGGTGCCCAGGTTAGGGCGAAAACCCGCCTGGGCTGGATGGTATCCCGGCCGAGTTATCTCGAGGTAATGGGACATGCGTGTGAATCATGCGTTCAATGAGCTTACAGAGAGTCGACGTGAGAGATATTGGCCGGAGGTTCTTGTAGAGGTTCTTGTCTTTTCCGTGTTTCGGAATGGGATAAAGGCGACAGCTTAAGGTTCTCCGGTACATTTCCTGAGGCCCAGAGGTCATTGATTACCGCCAGGAGTGCGTCTTGGGCTTCTTCTCCGAGATTGCGGAGTTCTTGCCATGTGATTCGGTCGTGGCCAGGCGCCGATCGAGTACGGCCGTGTTTGATAGCTGCTAGCATTTCTCCCATGCTAAATGGACGATCAAGATCTGGATCAGGTTGCGGTACGGTGCAGGCGTTCGGAGGCGTAGGTGGAGTGAGTGAAGCGTGAGGAAAGAAAGCGGTAATAATTTCGTCTTCTACTATTGAGGGATCTGCTTTGAGGAACAGCTCGGCCAAAGGAGGGTTACCCTTTCCTTTCCGCTGAGGCTGCGAAAAATGCGCCAGAGACTCTGGAGGCCCGGAACACGGCCAAGGCGCTCGCAGGTGGATTGCCAGGCTTCCCTTTGAAGTTTGAGCTGATATTCATTGATAAGCTTAAATTGGCGCTTGATTTTCATGAGGTCAGAGTGCCGTTTGCCGTGCGAGCGGTATCTCTCACTAAATAGTCTGCTGTTCTCCATAAATTGCCTAAATGATTATCCATCGGTTGAGTGTGGTCTTCGCATGGCACTGTTTCGCGTGCCAGCGAACGGGCCTGTTGAACTATGTCCAGAAGACCCTCAACTGTCGAAAAGGATCCAGTAACATGACTCCGAAAGGTATTCCAGTTAGTCATTGTTGTTGTTGTTTTGACCCGGAGGCATTTTCGATGAAGTGCCACGAATATCGGGAGATGATCGCTGCCCCATGACTGGCTGGAGACTGTCCAGTGCCGCACAAATTGAGGGCTGGCGAGGGTAAGATCTGGGGTCGTGTCTCTCTGCGCTTTATGCAATCCTATTCTCGTAGGGGTGTCGGGGGTGTTACAAATTTCTACAGAGGAAAGTTCAATAGCGTCGTAAAGATATTTCCCACGTTTATTGGGCTTTGAGGCACTCCAGGCAGGGTGATGAGCATTAAAATCCCCTCCAATAAGCAGAGGGAGGTTCTGAGATGCTTGCTTAAGCGTTTGCAGCGAGGTGTATGGTCCAACTGAGATATTTCCCGGGCGAAAATACGCAGGACACGGCCACAAATGGTTTTTGGCCTGGGGGACAAATTTTAACAGCTACTATTTCGCGAGCGTTGGAACTGAGATCAGGAAGGTCCATTTGGGTGGCTGGGCAGTCATTACGGACCAGAAGCGCTCCTGGCCTTTGGGAAGTTCCCGCTTGTGTTTGATGGTTGGGGTCTGGAAAGCGCGGTAACCAGGAAGCGAGCACGTGCCGCGCGTCTCCTGGAGAAGAAGGAATAAGGGGCGATGCCTTCGAACATAATTGCGGATTGTGGAGCGTGTTTGATGAAAACTACGACAGTTCCACTGCACCCCCTGAGCGAAAGAACTCATGAGGATGGCCCTGATTTGCGGCGCTTATTGTCATCAGCGAGGACATTGCGCTGCAGTTCGTCGAACATGTTTTGAAACCGAGTTTGCATAGCATCAAGAGCTTGTGTTAGAGTGTTAACCATCTCTGACCGAATCGCGTGCTCCAGCTTATTAGATTCTTGAGTCCGTTCTGTCGGAGGAGCCCAATAATGTGAGAGTAGGCGGAGTCCTTGTCCGTGACTGGTTTAGGACGACGTGTCGGAGAACGGCTCTTTCGTTTATTTCGAGAGCGACTGCGGCTTGGCGTTGGGGACCGATTCCCCTTCTTTTGGTCCAACATGAGATCGCGAAGTCTCTGATTTTCTTGCCTTAATTCCTGTATTTCTTGGCGAAGGCTGTTGATAAGCTGAGTAAGATCGGAAGAAGCGGCTTTTTGAGCCCAGGTTACTTTCGGAGGCGTCGGAGGTGTAGGCTGTGTGGAAGATGTCGTAAGTGATGAATCATTAGTGTTGCGGATAGGGGCTGATTCAGATATATCTCGTTCAGGACAATGGGACTGAGTGAAATGTGTGTGGACGCTCCACAAGCCACGCAATGAGGAAACCTTACAGTTTGGGTCGATCTCATACGGAGCTTTGCCGTAGTCGCGGCATACCGGAGGGAAGGAGCAGTATTTGGCAACATGCCCAAACGATGGCAGTTGTAGCATGCCACCGGGCGAGGCCGATACTCATGAACACGGATGACTTCGTATTAAACACCAAGCGTTTCGGTATGGAGTCCGTATCAAATGTCAAAAGCAGTAGCTGTGTTTTACCGAGCATGCGCACATCGGTGATTGTCGCCTGTTCACAGCGCAGATGCGCTTTGATGTAGTCAGTTGTTAGGCCGGGTCTTATCTTTATTACCCACGAGAGCTGCCGACTGCGTGTGGCTGAAGAGGCGATGTGTCTACATCAATTACTCGCACATTACCGTTGACCGTTGCGACTAAGCGCGATAGTGTGCAGAGTTTACGAAAATGACCTTCGTCACGAAGTGTGATCCGTAGGCAGTTACTGGTTATGTCAAAGCGGAGGATGGCCATTTCCGCAATAAAAGCTGACGGAGCGCTTTGCTCTATGGCGTCTGTGAGCGCTTGTTTCGGAATGTCTGTCACGTGCACTTTGTTTAGCGGCCTGATCAAAACGGTATAGCGGGGCCGACTCACCCGTTCGGCGTGCAGTCTATTCGGTGACACTTGGCGTCGGTAGTAGACGGCGTTCCTCTGTCGTACCCCGTCGTCACGAGGTTCGGTGGTGCCGGTAGAAGAGCCCGCTGCCATGTCAGGAGCAGGAGGTCCGTAGACGATTGGGATGACAGCGTAGACTGCGTTGAATCCATGGTCTCGTTTCCGTCAGATAACGTTGAAAAGTCAGCGGAGTTCACAGGAACGCTCGTGCATTCCGTGGTCGTTGTCATAGTAGGCGTCTTGAGATCCGGAATGAAACGCGCCGGGCGTAGCAGGTTCGCCAGGCACGGCACGGCCGCGCGGACGCGCAGACGCGGCCGCCGGCAGCTGTGCCCTTTAGGCCAGTCCGAAGCGTCTCACTAGGCTTAGGGCGGTCAGTTCACAAAACGGAAAGAAAAAGGGGAAAAGGTTCTCCAAAAACGCCGGCTGTGCGACACAGGCTCACCGTGTAGCTGAGATTCACGTCCGAAGCAACAAACCGTAGTAGACAAGCGGAAAAAACTAGTAAACTGACCAAAAAAGAAGGAGCCGAGGTGAGGCACGTCTGCCATCGCCGGCCACTCTAGCGCCCCCCATCGCCAGAAGAAAAGCTTGCGTTTTTCTGACTCCTTCCCCTTTCTTATTTGGTTCAGTGAAATCCAGGTGAACTACATCAAAATGCACGCTCGAGTGGCAAGGTAGTATCATGGCGTCCGTGGGCTGTTTAAACTTCACTTTGTGTACTTGACACACATGACATGAACGAACGTAGTGACTGACGTCGTTCTTCATGTGAGGCCACGTAAATTTCTTGACCAATTTGTTGTAGGTGCGCCAAATCCGTCGTGTCCTCCAGATTCTGAGCTATCGTGGTACAAATAAAGCACTCTGGAAACAAGAGTTCGTGGGACTTGATACTGACCTTCCGTAAAAACCAGTTGTTCTGAGCTTTCCCACAGCTTCACTTAATTGATTTCTTCGGACTGTTCTGTGTTGTTTTGTACCATCGACCTTGATAGAGCATCTGCATCGGTTAAAAGCGGTCCTGGTCGGTGCGAGATGGTAAAGTCAAATTGCTGGAAGTAATTCACCCATCTGATAATACGACCTTTAGTTTGGGTCATATTCAAGAGATGAGTGAGGGTCTGCAGATCCGTGAACAAAGTGAACTTCGTCCCTCCAGGTAAGTAGGGAAGTACTCAACGGCCTTCAGAACAGCCAATGCTTCCTTCTCAGTAGTGTAGTTAGTTTCAGACGGCTTGAAGGTGCAACTGTAGTAACCTGCTACGTGTTGCTTTCTCGGCCAGATGCTTCGATACATTTTTGATACAACACAGCACCAGTCCCATAATGTCAGGCGTCAGTGTTCAATTCAAAGGGTAAAGTATGCGTAGAACACGGTCAGCAGAAATTCCGTGCACCAAGTCACGTAGACTCTTTCACATTCGTCACTCCACTGAAAGGGAACTTCTTTCTGCGTTAAGCGCGTGAGGCATCTAGTTTTGACAGCAAAGTCATTTATGAAAGATTGGAAATGTCCTGCCAATCCCCAAAACACACGCAGTGAATGGACGTCATATGGTTTCTTCAACTGGAAGATCTCGACGGACTCCTGTTTCGAGCTTTCGGTGTTCCCATCGAAGACTCTTCCAAGAAACAACTTTTTGTTGAAAGAATGCACTCTTCTTAAAATTAACCTTGAGATGTACCAAGCTCAAGGCGTTTACACCTCAGACAAATGGTCCTGATGCTCAGCCTCTGTTTTGGAGAAGACTATAATATTGTCTATGTACACATTACAAAAACAGCAAGGAATGGCTTTAGGATGTTGTTCATGATCTTGTGGAACCATGCTGGCGTGTTTTTCCAACCGAAAGGAAGCCGGTTATACTCGCAGAGATCGAATGCCATGATAAACGCGGTGTACATTTGTGTGTCTTCGGTTAGTGGGATCAGCCAGAAACATTGGCATAATTGATGCGGGAAAAATGTCGGCAACCATCGGCTCATCTGTAATTGTGCCGATCTTCGGCATGGGAAATGGTATGAGTTCTGTCTGTCGATTGAGAACCCTGTTGTCGGCGCATAATCTGAAGGTTCCGTCTTCTAATCGGTGCGATCGTTATGGGAGAAGAAAAGGGTGATACCGAAGGTCGTATGATATCAGCATCTAGCATCTCCTGTAACTCATTCTTGAGCCACATCTTTCGCTCTCTTGACATATTGTAAGGTGGTTTTCGAATGACGGTCTTCTCAGCGAGTTCGAAGGGAACCTTGTGTCTTCATCACCTGAGGATAGCTTCCTATGCATACAAGTTCAGGGTAGGTCGTTGCGATATCCCCCGCGCGCTTGACAACTCGTAGGCAGGGCTGGGCAAAGATACTTTGAAATTGCATCGCGATACGATACCAGATACTCAGGCAAGAAGTATCGGAGATACAGATACAAGATACTACCGGAATAATTGTATCCGATACGATACTCGCCAATTGTATCTTAAGATACTTCGATGCATTCGCAAATTTATTATTAGACCCCGTAATGTAGTAGCGAACGCCCATCCAAGAACAGGTTTGCTTGAAAATTTCTTTATAGTGACCAATTTTGTTTCATTTTAATGAAATGTCTGTTCGTATCTCAAACGTTTTGTCCTTCTTGCTCAAATTGCATTAGTTTACTTCCGACAGAACTTATTGGGTTTCTTTTGGCTGCTTAAGAGGACAGCTCTTGACTGCCAGGGGCTCTTGTTTGTCATTTTTGTAATTGATGGGAGTCGCTGCTCAGCTTGCCGACCAGCTATCGGATCACCATCTAACCACAAGTACTTCAATACGGAGCCTTCGCACGATGGCGCATATACCGGTGTGGTATTACCTTCTCCATAAAAGACCGTTTACGCAATACCGCATCACCGGTGAACAGCAGCAACAACGTTGCTAGCGACATTTTTCATGACGCATTTTGTATACGTATAGCTCATAAAACTTCAATGACTTTTCATGTTCCACTTATCTGATGGCGTAAAGCGTTCGTTATCGATATACGCACTAACGTGCAATCTTTCAACAATTTTTCTTAAGCGAGAGAACAGGTGCACCCCATAAATGTATACTGCCTATTGTATTTCACGTGGTGGTGATGATGAAGGAGGCGGCAGTCAATCTGGTAGAGACGAAACTGCTCATTTGGCAAACTTATGCCCAGAAAACTAAGTAACTCAAAGTACAAGCGAAGCACGCTGTACACTGATAGCGGCAATGAATGTCGTTGGCCTTCGGTATTCTGATCATCGGCGGAACGCGTGGTCACATCAGCGATCGAACCTTCCAGCGTTACCGCTGGTGCTCGCGTAAGCTGCCGAAAAAACTACAGTGCTCGTGTCCTGCGCATAATTTTAATAATAATTGTTGCAGTTTTACATCCCAAAACCACGATATGATTATGACGGATGCCGTAGTGGAGGGCTTCGGAAATTTCGACCACCTGGGGTGGGTTCTTTAACGTGCACCTAAATCTAAGTACACGGGCCTCGAGCATTTCGTCTCCATCGAAATGTGGCCGTCGCGGCTGGAATTCCAGCGTAATCCTAACAGAGCGATCTGAAACAATCGCGAAGATTCTGAAACATCGCGGCGCGGCTTGAGCCGAGCGCTGCTAATAATTTTTTTGCGGTTTTAATCAGATCACACCAAAATAAAGAAATAAGAGCGCGTGGCAGTATAGTCGCACAAATCGTCTCTGCACACCACTGCTATTCACACTATTGCCACCTATAGCTCCGATTACCTGGTGTTTAGTAATACTAAAAAAGGGAGGCCTAAAAAAGGAAAACAAATATGTGTAAATAAAATAGAAAAGCCGTTCTGTATCACCCTTATGAAAACGAGTCTTGAGTGTCTAATGTCGACTAAGTGCGCTCCTAATGTCACTAGACAGACATTAGACATGCAAAGCCTAATGTAGTTTAACATTAAGTGTACATCAGAGTCAAATGATCATGTGCACTTTAATTTCTGGTGACTGAAGTGTTCAGACTTTCAGTTGCCGTTCCTAATGTCAAAACGCGCATCACAACAAGAAGTTAAATAGCTTTAATCGCCACCGTAAAATCAGTTTATCACAATAGACAAGTTCGTCTTTCAGAGACTACACGCAATAAACAATTTGTGTTGCAATGTACACAAATATCGTGTTTCAGTAGAATGCGTAAATATTTTACATATATCGCCCATGCACCGGCGATTGAAGAATTACGGACGACCGCAGCAAGGTTCATTATATTACCTGCCATATATAGAGGTATCATTTCCTTATTTTTAAAAGGCATGAGTCGATCACATATGCAAATATGAACAGATATGATCAAGTGACACTGCGAACACTCGCTCAGGGGCCCGTGTTGCCCATTTGTCCAGTAGAAATTAACGGAGGAGAGTGGGGATTACCCGCACGGTGTGGCGAAGGATTTTGGGGGTGGAGAAGAATTGGAACTGTGGACAATGGGTGACGTACAGAAAAAAAAGTTCGTTATTGTTGTGATAAAAATTAGGGACTGTTGTTATGCATGGTGCACTTACATATATGTCCAAAACAGAATGTTGTTGGTTGCGAAGATACGCGGAAGCGTTTTTCCCAACCTCAAACTACTGTCTCTATCTCTCCTCGCTGTTGCAACGCTGGTCAGAAGCAGCCGACAAGCAGTTCGATTTGGCCCAACGTCGCGTACATCCTTCTCCCGCCCCGCCCCCCTCGTAATGTCGTCTCCACGCGACTCTCTTCCGTTCTCCACGGCGTCAACTCCTCTCTCCCTTCACTCCTTCCTTGTCCCATTCACCTCCTCTGTGTGCAACGCTGGGTGTCGCCTATCACATCCTACCCATTTCCTCCTCCCATCATAATCCCTACCTCTTTCTATCCACGGGAGAGGGCAGTAACTTGAAACAAAAAAGCATTTCTTTTGAGTAAGGACTCAGAGATGACCGTCGTCTGGGATGCGAGTTTGAAAACTGCCCATTTCTAACTTCTTTCATTTCCCCAAACAAAATGTAGAGTTGTATAAAACAAATCGAACAGCCATAACACATTCCCAACATGCACACATGGGTGTAAAAAGCCATAAGTACACTTTTTTTTATGTACAGTGAAACGACACTACTGCCACTTATGGGGTTATCTTAGTGTAATGTAAGCAAGCAGCTGCAACACTTGGCAATGAAGGGAAGGCTAGAGAGCCGAACTACGCGTGTGCTACCGTTGAAGATTATAGTCCCACAATTGCGTTGTGTTTTCTGCGTGAAAATAAAAACACAACATTGCTTTATTTTCTACGGAGCGCTGTTTGAAGAGAGGGTCAGCGCGCACCAAGGAGATATTTATATTTGTTTTGATTTATGCAGCGTCATTTCGCGTTTTTGCACTTGTGAAAACGTCCCACCTTCTACGTGCACCTCACAGTCAAAATAGCGCCTTCGTCTTCAAGTGAGCGCTCGTCACCCTCCAGCTTTCCCGACGACTCGCCGAGGGAGCTTCTGACGAATTTCACTAGCAAATGGCTGTATAAGCCTGAGACGGCCGCTCGAATAATGAAATGGCCTCACAGGAGGTACGGAAGGTTCACAAACCAAAACTAAGTTCGAAACGCGCGCCGAACCGGACTATTTCGCGGAGCAGTACATGTGCAGTAGCTCCGCCCCCGTAGCCTTCCCTTCATTGCCAAGAAAAGTTGTCCTTGGGGGCGCTTTAGTTGTTTGACGGGTGTGCGGTGCGCGCGGTTTGTGTGTGTGTGCCATGCTGTGTTCTACAATGCTTCGTTACCACGTTTATCGTTTATGCACGTTGGTTACGTGATTCAATATCAAGTGTACCTTCCAAGACGATCTAGGTCCTAGTCTCGTGACTGACGGCGAGTGCGGACGTACAGCAGCCTTTTAAAAGACTGTCGCCGAGTGTACGGTACATTGTGGACACTAAAGCTGAAGAGTGCACAGTGGATGCCTGATTTTGGTAAGTTCTAGAATATTTCTGAATTACACAGCTAGGTTACTTCATTACATGACGTCTTTTACGCAGGAACCGAGTATCGTCTGGGCGGTGTTCACTCTGCGGGGATGATGGCCAGAGGAAGGATGATAGACAGGTATGTTTTACGCTATGCTCAATGCTTTCTGTGCTCTTTATACGGTTGTATGAAGCATTCACCATGTGCGTTCACTACCTACAACTGCAACGGGTGGATGAAGGCGCGTTGCTTTGCGCGATACTCCGCTCGCTTCTGTAACGCAAGCGTTTCTTGTCATGGCGCTCTTCTTCCTTGGCTGTTGTTCCATTATTCCAAGAATGCCTGTCGCTCGGCCCACCCGCCGCTTGCTGGCGTGGGAGGGTGGAGGGGGCACACAAAAGCGCCGCTGCCGCTTCTCTACCCGGGCTGGGTGACCTTGGGACGTCTGCGCGATGTGTCGCAGGGAGGGCCGCACTCGCGTTTTCCTTTTGGGCGTAAGGGACCGGAGGGGGGGAGGGGAGGACTGCAGTACTTGAGAGCATGGCCCTTTCCCCTAGACTTGACGGGGCCGCGGACCGAGAGGAGAAAGTGGCCCGTTCTGGATTCCGCCGCTCAGAAGCGATCGCAAACCGAAGGAAGAATAATTTGCAAGACTTTTTGTAGCCCAGTTGTGATTCTGTAAATAAACTCTTAGCGTCGTCGAAAGTTATTGAAATCGACTACAGCTGTATACTGCACGAGATCATTGCCTGAAGCTACTTGTACGATTGGCTTATCACTTCGGAAATAGAACTGCTTTAAACCATAACGTTCATCGCCTAGCCTTCTCATGATGCAGGTACAATGAAGTAACTCTTCAGGAAACTCAGTAATAATGGCATGTAGTACGCGGGGAGGAAGATATAAAAACACGCTGCGGTGCTGTGCAGTGGCGTGTGTTTGTGGCTTTCCTCCGCGACTACTGCACCGCGCTTGTTTTTGTTAGAAGTTAGTTGCACTATGGTTAGGATTTTAATCTGGACTGTGCAAGGTCGTTGCTACGAGAAACGAACTTGTGTTTGGGTGAACCCACTTGAAGATAATACAAAGTCAGTGAATTACGTTATATTCTGGTACTAACACCATGTGTACATTATTTGAAGTAGCACAACATGTTTATAATTATCAATTCTAGACAATTATGCCAGTTAGTTGCGTTTGGCAAGGTGCCTTTTGTTGCAATATTTGTGTTTGAGAAAAATCATGTGAAATATTTTCCAGTCGTTATATTGTTTCCTGAAGCATACTGGTTTATATTAACAGAAGTTGTTGTAATGGTTAAGGCAGCACTGTTCCAGGAGCTTTTTATCCACTGTGCTGGGGTGGCAAAAGCCACACCTCAATTATGTGCTTATCTAAAGTTCATGTTTCTTTTGTGAGCTTTTCTTAAGGCAGCATGAAACTGAAAAAGCGCTCTTATTTGCAGGTTGTGCGACTAAGATGTAGCATTCATTGTGAGAGTGCTACTTTAATTTTATGAAGTAAATATTAGAGGAAACAAATCTAAATTCTCATATGTAACTATGTGTGCAGAAGTTTACAGAAGGCTGACAAAAGTGGTTAACGGTTTTTTTTATGGCTTGCAGAACTACAAATTCAACTGATATTCCAGGCATTGATTGGCTTTAACACGACTAGAATTACTTCCTAAACGGCTCAAATTCATCATATAATACAATATGTAAAGCTCGGCATATGGAGTGTGCACATGGGCCACACATACTCTTATTTTATCAATTTATGCATTTTATATTGTGTAGCAAAGCTGATGTAATTTTCGTCATTTAAATGACCTATATGGTAATCTGCGTTCTCCAACCACATAGTGTTTACTAAGTACATAAGTTTCTGAAAGTTCGGCTTGCAATGGCACCATTACAGTTGTCTGCCATGAGCCGTTGCTCAGGTTATACCTGTTCTTATAGCGCAATCTGAGTCATCATTCAAGGCCCTTGCTGGTATATAAACATAGACTTGCCTGAATACATTGTATGTATTTTGTGTGAGCTGTAAGGTCTGTGTGGTGCGCCAACTCATGAATGTTTTCTGGTATCCTTTACATATGTACCCGGTGATCTCACCTGTTCGTGGAACTGAAGCAGACTACCAGCTTTGCAGAAGAAGATGGTGAGCGTTCTACCTGTGAGCCTGGTCGAGTTTATATTTTATGGTAGGCATTTGTTACAATCTCTACAAAAAGCTTGGACATGTTGCTCCTGCTCATGAACTATTGCACCTTTTTGAGGGAAGTCTAAGATCAAAGAACAAGACTCAGACGTAACTCCATTTAATGTATACTTGATGCTGGACTTGACCCTTCTGTGTTGTTTTCCTGTTTTCTAACGGGATTTGCTGAAAGTTTCGATTGGAAATGCGATAAAAGATGCAGTTTTGACTAACTCTAACTTCACAAAAGTGTTTTTTGTCAACTATCTACACGGGGCCTTGGCAGTACATCTAAGTGTTCTAAGGTGCACGATGTGTTGGATAAAGTTTTCTTTGCAGCTCTTATATATTTACTGCGATCTTTCGTGCAGGATACACATGCATGGATACACCATACATGGATTCCCTACAAGGACCCTGCGCATCAAAAGCAATCTGTCATCAATGTTAAGTAGACAGATTAAATAAAACGAAGATATGACAGGTGTACACCATATTTTTCTTTCATTTAACCTCTGCATGTTTCCCAGTCAATAAATGTTTTATCCATTTTCTTTTGTTGAGAAATGTCTTGTACAGCACAAGTGTTGTAGAAGGTGCATACATGCACTTTCGTATGATGCTTGGCTGCATGTGTATCAACCAGCAAACACATTGTCAGGCACAACTAATGTGTAATTCCATACTATCATCCGGACATATCATAAATCTTATCATTCACTGTAATAGTTCTGTTTCAGGAATGTTATGAATGTCATTGGCCACTAAGCACAAGCTTGGCCGAGGGTCATTGCAAACAGGATGTTTCATACTCACAAGAAAGTCACTCATAAGGACACATTAGAATGACGGTGGCCAATATGTTTTTTGAATGACATTATGAGTACATTAAACCAATTCTGAGAAATACATTAGAGAATCAAATGAGTGTTGATGTCAACTGTAGTTTCATGCTCACTAGACTATCACATGTTAATCCGCATCAGACTTCACATGTTAATACGCATCAGAATGACTGGCCAATATGTTTTTGAATGGCATTTCAAATACATTACAAAATTCTAAAGGGACACATTAGAGGGTCAAATGACTGAAATGTCAGAAGTCATTAGACTTTCTTTTTGAACTCATCTCACATTTTCATAAGGGCAAACACTCATCGTGGATAAGTATTGAAACACGATACAGGCGGCACCCCAAATAGCTATGGCAATTAAGCATGAATTACCGTTAACTTACATGTTAATGTAAGGCAATAAAATATTTAGCGCCTGTGCAAAATTGACTGAAACGGCTCGTAGGACGCTCATGAGAAAAAAACGGATCATTTGGTATAGCAATGTTTCTCGAATCCGCTTCCTAACAACTTCAAGATGGCTCTTAATTATTTCCTTAAATATAATGCAAACTCAATTTCGCTGTTTTACTAACCAGTAAGCAGGATGTTCGGGATTGTATACGCAGTGCGCGCCCACGTAATTACATATTTGTTATCAGAATTGCCTTCGCAGAACAGTAAGCTACAGTGAAATATAAATGTGTAAACAGTAGCAGAAATAAAGCAGACAGCTCAAAGTAAGAATAAAGCAGAGAGCTTATTTTGGCAGCACGTTACAAGAGACATATGGCTGTGACCAGACCGGAAAAAAGGAGTTCAGAGCCCTAGGCAATGTACAGGATGCAAAAGAAGGACAACTGAGAAAGCACGTGTGCTAACAATCTGTCTGCTTTATGATTTCAAAAACGCTTTCAATAAAGATAGCAGAAAGATAATAATAATGATAATTGTTAGGGTTTAACGTCCCAAAACCACGATATAATCCTGTGGGACGCCACAGTGGAGGGCTCCGGAAATTTCGACCCCTGGAGTTTTTTAACGTGCACCTATATCGAAGTACACGGGAATCAAGTATTTTCGCCTCCTTTGAAAATGCGACCGTCACGGCCCGAATGTTATCGACATCAGGAAGAAAAAGGTACTGTACACGAACATATATCCTGTTAGATAAGAGCTCCATCTATTAGATTTAGCATCGGTACTAGTGGTGCTATATTTTAGGGCCTTATTTGCACATAAGTCAATCGCATGCAAGTCGAACTTACATCCAAAAGATCTTTCAAATCGCTTATGTGTGAAAGACACGAGACGCAAAGCAACCAATGCCTCAGATTTCGTAACGAAGCACTACGCAGGGAGTGACATCAGAATTTGCGCGATAATACCCGCATGCATTGTGGTACGCGGCGCTGGTCAGTGGATAAGGTTAAGTGTCATGGCACTGGCACAAGTAAAAAGAAAGAAAAGTCGAGAAAGCGAACGGCACGTGAGCTAAGCATAGACGTTCGCGCGTTTGTTCTGTCGAGACTACGCGAGCGCTGCCATGCTGCTCTGCTCCACCAAAATGGACTCGCACACCTCATCGCCTGCCCTGACTGGTGGACTCTGGCTGAAAAATAAAATTGTCACTGCGCTTATTTTTATTCAGGCGGTTTGGTAGCACCAGTACCAGCTTCAGTTCAGCCAGCGATAATTGTTTTGCACGGTGGTGTTGCGATAGCAGTATCTTGTATCTTAATATACACGATACATTATTGAATGTATCGGAAATACAGATACATATACTCGTTTTGCGGGACATATCGCGATACAGATACAAGATAGCCCCGCCACGGTGGTCTAGTGGTTATGGCGCTCGGCTGCTGACCCGAAGGTCGCGGGATCAAATCCCGGCCGCGGCGGCTGCATTTTCGATGGAGGCGAAAATGTTTGAGGCCCGTGTACTTAGATTTAGGTGCACGTTAAAGAACCCCAGGTGGTCGAAATTTCCGGAGCCCTCCACTACGGCGTCTCTCATAATCATATAGTGGTTTTGGGACGTTAAACCCCAGATATTATTATTATTATTACAGATACAAGATACCCAAGGAGTATATAAGATAGTATCTAAGATACATGTATCCTCGATACGGCCCAGCACTGCTCGTAGGTTTTCTTGTATACCCTGATTTGTCTCGTTCCTTGCTACTCGTTCGACTAGAACCACATCGCCCCAGTACACGTTGATCTTTAGTTTCTTTATATCTGGTCTTGATAGCAAAAAGTCGAACGTCACTCCCTCTATCACCAACACTTCGCTCTCTATTTCTGACCCTGGAACTCGGTGTTTACAAAGGCCCACTGATCATCCAACGTTACCTTTCCATCATAGCCTTGTACCCGTAGGACTCTTCCACTATGCAAGCGACTTGCATCCACCAGCTTGGCATTTATAATAGACACAGAAGCACCGCTGTCTACCAGAGCCATCATATGTTTGTTTCCTACTTTGACGGGAATGTGAAGTAGGCTAGAGCAACCTAAATGAACAGACTCATTTGGAGTCATCGGGTGAGACTGATCACCCTGGCTTATTAGTTTTTTTTTCTCTCAAATACTCCTGAGCTTCCATGTCGATGTTATTTACTCGACCCTGGAACGCGCCAAGTCAAGTTATCCGTGCCGCTTGCGAGGTGGCTCGATTCTCGCTGATCGCGGCATGACCAGTCCGCGTTACTCCGACTGAAGGAACTGCTTGACTTAGCGGTTATGCTTGTTCCCGAAGTTGATGGTATGTTCTGAAGACACGCCAACAGATCATCTAGAGTTTTTGGTGACCGTATTTGCACTTGCTTCAACACTTCAGTTGCAATCCATGCATTATTAAGGCTACTACAGCCGTAGATGGAAGCAAAGTCTCAGCCAGCTTTAAAAAACGGTGTTTCTCAAAGAAGTACCCGACAAGGGAGCTTTGTTCGGACTTGATATTAAGCGTTGTGTTTGATCTTTGTACTGGATTGCTACGGAATGCAGTCAAAAATTTTTTCCTCCACTGGCTCCTAGAGTCGTCACTGTCTTCCATAATGCATATTTCATACCACTTCAGCGCAAACACCCTCAAATAAATGCGCATATTTGTGATTTTAGCCTCATCAGAGAGCCACTTGTTTTTTCCAGCGGCATATTTATTGAACTGAAGCCAACTTTCTGGACTTGAAGACGCACCGTCGAAGGCGTCAGGTTCCACGAATATAGGCATCGGTTTCTCAGCATTCAGACAGCTTATAAGACATGTCATTATTTGGTCCTGTTGAACAACCTGTTCATATTGCAGCTGAAGAGCTTTCAAAACAAGGCTCACCTCTTCCGTGGAAGACCGTGATCCTGAGTCTTTTCGACGCACTTGTCTAAGAACTAGGTCGTTGAAGGTAGCCACACGCAAGTTCACTTTCACAGCACCTTTCCGTCGTAGTTCAGTAGTGTCCACGGCTGCCTTTTCCACAACCAGGTTCACGAGTTCTTCCGAGCTGAACTCACGAGGTAGGTCTACCGCTGCTTCATCTTGAACTTGGTACTTCGAAAAGATGATCTTCTCCGCGGAGGTCTCTTTAATGAAGAACGTCACCCACATGATGGCTTCGATGGCCGGCTGCGCCAAAATAATGTAATGTACCTACTTAAAAGAAGGGAACAGCATTAAAGCTTCAGTATGGAACTGGCGTTCATCTTAATCCGCTTTATTCTTAACTTCATCCTCCTTTTTTTTCTTGCCCCGTCTTAATAGGATGCGTTGCTGGGCGAGTTGGTGCATTGTCTGAAAATAAAAGCAGAGCGCAAGAAAACGGGACACAAGAGACAAGAAGACGGGACGGGCGCTCACTACCAACTGATTTTATTACGAAAAAATGCCCCGGCTCTCGTGCTTCTTCATCTACTGGCCAAAGGCTCATACTGCTTCAAGTGTAAGTTATGGTGATTACGGTATTTTGTGGGGGTAGCCAATTTAGGAAAAATAAAAGTTATTTACTTGACACAATTTCCCCGCGGCCACCCACAACGTCTGCCCGATATTTGACGGCGGCTGTGGGAGGCCAACGTCGGGCTAACGTTGCCGACAGTGAGCCAATATCGACTGAGCCGTTGATATTGCCGGCAAAATTAGGCCAATTTTCCCGCCCTTGAGCCAATGCTCTGTTTTACCGGTAATAAAGGGCCAAGTTTGCCGCCGTTCAAAAGATATCGGCTCACCATTAAGTTACAGCTACAACATTAGGACAATTTTGCCGCACTTGATTCAATATTGGCTGAGCAGATGGCGCTCAGCGCTAAATTTCGGGCTATGTTTTGCGTCCATCAGGCGATGACGCCTCAGCCGCAGTTTTTACCGGAGACATTGGGCCTTTTTCTCCCGCCCGGCTCCACTCGATATGCTAATTAGGATGCGACCGAGATAAGCATGACCAAAAGCAGATTTTTATATTGGATGTATCAATCTTGCAAAGGTATCTTCGTGTATACGCAACACCCAGCCGCAATCTATGTAGTAATGTTTCCTGGTCTCTTCTTAACCGGAATGGAATCAGAAAATCACGACCAGAGTCAAGTCTGTAAAGACGTTCTTGGCGATAATTAGGGTCATTCCATTAGCGTGTCATAGATGTTTTCATAGATTCAGACAGCAAGCCATTGATGTCATATCGGGAAAATTGAATTGATATGAGTTCGCCGTTAGTGTGCGCCATTTTTGCTTCTGCGTCAGCGTGCTCGTTCCCAGCTATGCCACAGTAACTGGGAATCCATTGCAATGCAACGGTATGCCCGGATTGAGACGCCTCAGATAACATATTCATTATGTCACACACCAGAGCACTGTATGCGGTTCCTTGCTTCATGTAAGTTGAAGTGCCTCCTTGGAGCCACAAAATAATGTCCATTTCGCGGGACTCTGTTGTACAATGTAGCGGGCAGCTTGTCGGACGGCGGTCAGCTCAGCAGCAGTAGATGATGTCCGATGCGCTATCTTGAAGCGTTTCGTGATGCCTAGGGGAGGAACCGTGAAAGCTGCTGCTGAGGACGTCTGCGTGACAGACCCATCAGCAAAAATATGCACCGTATATCCGTACATAAGGGCAATGTACGATAAAGCAAAATGCTTAAGTCCAGCGGTTGGTATTTTTGACTTCTTTGTTATCCCCGGAATCGAGAGTCGCACGATCGGTTTAGGCATCGTCTAGAGAGGTACTCCGGGAGTCGCTTGTGCTGCATAATTCGAAGGGCAGCAGATCTTGCTGCGACATCACAGCTTCCGAGTATGCAGCATTGGGTCATGTGTTAATATTGTCTCTCAGTGGATGGTCTCGGTGCCTTGTCAATAACCTCAGATGTACTCGCAGTGGCTCGTGTTTAGGATAAACGCGAGCTGGACAAGCGCGTGCTTCTGTAATAGTACCCCATGTAGAAGTACATCGAGGTACTCCTAGGCAAATTCTGAGGGCGCGGGCCTGAGCACTCTCGAGTGTACAGACAGCAGATGTACAAACACGAGAAAGAAGAGGAGCACTGTAGCGGAGGTATCCAACAAAAAATGCCTGCTATAGCTGTAGTAGAGATGACTTCGATGGCCCCCACGATTTTCCAGACATATGGCGAATGACATGGACAAAGCTGTCTAGTTTTTTTCTTAGTGCAGAGATGTGCTTCGACCAAGATAAATCCCGGTCGATGATAAATCCGAGAAACTTGTGGTGAGTTACAGAAGGTATGACGTTCCCATCTATCACTACAGGGTAGCAAGCCATTGAATTTCTCCAGAATGCCAGGATTGCACTTTTTGTCGGGGAGAGTTGCAGTCCGCGGCTATTAAGATATGTGAACGTTATCGATACCGCACGTTGTAGCTTCGTCTGTACTTGCAAACGCGTTAGACTCGTGGTCCAAATGCAGATGTCATCTGCGTACACAGATACCGAGATTTTGCCCCATAACTTTTTAGCGAGGCCAACAAGTACAACAATAATAATGTTGGGCTCAGGACTCCTCCCTGAGGCACGCCGCGATAGACGGGATGGTTGTTTGTATCGCCGTCTACAGTTGTCATAAATACTGCTCTTTCTTGAAGATAGCTGGCTATCCACTGATGCATACGGCCGCCAATACCATAGTCTTCAAGAGCATTCAGGATCGCGTCATGCAGAACATTGTCGAATGCACCTTTGATGTCAAGGAAGACTGCAGCCGTCAATCGGTGGCGCCGTTTGTGGTGTTCAACGGTCGTTACTAAATCGATCACACTGTCGATTGATGATCTTCCCTTCCGGAAGCCAGTCATCGCGTCTGGATATATGATATATATTTTGCTTCTCCAGAAGCCATTCTAAGCGCAACAGAACCATTCGTTCCATGAGTTTTCCTACACAACTTGCAAGTGCCACAGGTCTGTAGGAAACCATATCACGGGGAGACTTGCCTGGTTTCAGCAACGCCACGATCTTACTTGTTTTCCATTGCGCCGGCACAGTTCCAGATGTCCGCGAAAGGTTGTACAAGTATAGAAGTTCTTCTGTGGCTCGAGGGCCAAGGTGGCGCAGAGTAGAATAGGTGATGCCATCAGGCCCAGGCGCACTAGAGCGTTGTGAAATAGAAATGGCCGCATGCAGCTCCTGCAGCGTGAAAGGAAGATCGAGACGGGCGTCTGCTGTAGGGGGTGCGCATCGAAGCAGTGGAACGACCGTTGTTGCAGAGCCAGAGATGTGTAGGCAGAATTCTTCCGCGATCTGCTTCTCGCTGCATAACCTGATGACGGCCAATGCGCGGAAGGGACGTAGTTGCTGAGGAGAACATGGTAGAGCCCGTACAACGTGCCATATCTTAGACAATGGTTTTCGTGGGTCCAGGGTGGTGCAAAATGTCTTCCAGTTTTGCCGACTAAGCTTTTCTAAGTGACTCTGAATTTTCTTTTGCACATTGCGGGAGGCCCTCAGGTCTAAGATCGATCTTGTTCACCTGTGTTTGCGTTCAGCTCGACGACGGACTGCCCGCAGCTCTTCATATACGGCATCAGCAGGCTTTCTGGAATTAGATACTGTGACGACACGTGTTGTTGTCTGCATTGTGTTGGCAATTCGTTCTTCAATTTCTGTCGGAGAAACTATGGAACCACACCACTTTTCTAGCTCATCTTGAAAAGCCTCCCAATCTGTGTATCGCCTACGAATGCTTGCAACCCCGGTATACCATCGTAGTTGTACGTAAGTAGGTAGGTGATCACTGCCATATGTTTCAATGTCTGCGCACCAGGCAGCAGATGGTGAAAGGCATCGAGAAGCTATAGCTAAGTCGAGACAGCTGCTGTACGTTGTGCCACGGAAATGTGTCGGTGAGCCGTCGTTGAGAATATGAAGGCCATTATCACTTGTGAAATCTAGAAGTTGTCTTCCCCGATTACTTATGACACTGCTGCCCCAAAGATGGTGATGCGCCTTAAAGTCGCCTACGATGACGTGAGGTCCTTGGCTCGAGTCGATGACAAGTTTCATGTATCTAGCGTCAAATCTTCCTCTTGGAGGAACGTAACCACCAATGACCGATATCGTGCGTCGGTTTAGCTTCAAAGTGATGGAAACGTACTCATTACTGCTATGCACAGGAATTTGCTTTTGGGAATACGTGAGGTCACAGCGTACAAATAGTAAAAGTTTGCTAGGGTTTCCACTCGTCTGAGACGTGAACTGTTCATATCCAGATAGCATGAATGCTGAAGTCATATTCGGGTCCCATATCACAGCAACAGGAAATCGATATTTCAACATTCTCTGTTTAAAATATGCGAGGTGACCAAGTAGACCTCGTGCGTTCCATTGAAATATAACAGAACGGTTAATCCTTTCAGTCAGTGATGGTGGTGAGGTTGCTGACGCCATGATTTTGTGCTGGGTTTTATATAGCACCAAGCACTGGTTCTAGTCCGTCTACAATTTGCACTGCAGCCTTAGCAACGGGCGTCTTGACACCAATAAGTAACATCCGCAAGGCACGGATCAACTGCGTAAGCCTTGCCTTGATTTGCCCATCCGATGACGAAGTCTCACGTTCATGCTGGCTTTCTGGCGCCTGCGCTTCCGCACTCCGAAATGGCAGGGAAGGCCATGTGGTAACGTCCTTGCTGCTCTTCAGGCAGGATGTCGCTGGAGGTAGAGACCCCGCTTCGGATATAACAGGAGCACGCGCTGACTCTTCAGAGAGTACAGGCTGTCGTACCATAGCCGATGTTGATCTTCTGCCATTACGCGAGCGCCTCTGGCGACGGTGCACCTTGGTAGCCGCTTCTCTGTGCGTGGAGTGATCTCGTACCATCTTCCTAAGTACGGTCAACTCAGTCTTTATTTTTGGACATTCCTTCGACATTGACTCATGCGGGCCATCGCAGTTGGAGCATTTTAGATTAGATCCCTCGCATATCGACTCATCGTGATCTCCACTGCAACGGGGGCATGTCAACCTGTTCACGCACACAGCGCCCACGTGCCCATGTTTCTGACACTTGCGACACTGTAATGGCCTAGGAACATATGGGCGGACAGGATGCCTCACATAGCCCACTTTCATGTGCGATGGCAAGTTGTTGCCCTCCAAAACTATCTTCACACATCGCGACCGTCCAAAACGGTGTATGTCTGTGATATGGGCAGTGGAGGTAATCAGCGTTGATAGATCGCTGTCATCAATATGCGTATCCACATCGGAAATCACACCAGCAATGGTGCAGCCTCCATGTACAACGAAGGAGCGCACAGGTATGCTGCGGAGCTGAGTAACAGCTTTCAATGCGTTCAGGGTCGTTCGTGTATCCACATCAACAGTGGGTATGTTCCGTCTGGGATTAATACGGACCTCTCTTATTTGTCCTGGTGCTAACCTGCCAAGATAGGCAGTGAGCGCTTGCCTATTCAGTGAATTCAGGTTGCCTGTAGCAGCGACGGGGATGTAGGCGATTGTGTACGTCTGCAGAGTCTGTTGTGAGGACGGTGTATTGTAGTTGAGATCACTCACGCTTGAAGTCCGGCGTAGTTTCCTTTTCAGCCGGTGGTTTGTGGCGTCGACATGTCCACCTTCGGATTCCATGTCATCCACGTCAGAGCAGCTTGATGACCTTGGCAGAGCCATGTTCAGATGCCCAGGAGCACCAATCCCATTTGAAGCTTGCAGGTCGCCCCCTGGTCTTGACGGAAGAGGGTGTGGAGCGTCCGTCATTAATTTCGACGTCGTACCCGCCACGGAGGCGTCGGTACGAGTAAATTTCAGTAAAAAGTCACAGTCGTACAGAAACAGCAACAGATCAGAAGCTCGTCTTCTTCCTCTCTTCACCAGCAAATTACCCGCAATATCAGTAGAGACGCGGACCTAAAACCACCAGCAATAATAATAATAATAATAATAATAATAATAATAATAATAATAATAATAACCTTCACTCATGTCGTCAACAGAGAGCACGCCCTGAACATCTAAAAGCTAACGTGACCTTCCTCGCTCTGGCGTTGTTGATGATGATGATGATGACTTCCCATAGATACTGAGACAGACACGGAGAGCAATATGAAGAATTAAAATTGTACAGATAGTAATCAGGAAAGAAAATGATAGGCAGGAGATTGCATAGATAAATAACGATCGATAATCTTGAATAGCAAAGGGAATGGTATAGCGACGCATACAATTGCGCAATGAGTCACATCGATAGCGATAAAGACAATGAAGAGGACATGGAGAAGATTAGTCTTAACTGATAAGAACTCAGAAGATTGATGTACATAGTAATGGTGTTCGACACGTGTAATGAAAAAAAAAAACACTCGCAAAGAAAGTAATGTCAATATGTCAAAGCATCGTCGAGTGAATACTTTAACTTATTTCTTCAATTTTCTTATACCTCTTAACAAATGTGCTCACTAGCCCAATCACTTTCCAACTCATGAAGGTTGCCCTCAAAATAAAAATTCACCTACAATCGGCGCCCATTTCGTTTGCCAGTTATTGAAAGTTATCAAAATGATAAAGCTTTATAACATCTTCCTTTTACGTTAATGGTTCAATTAACAAATTTTCTCTTTCATAAGTTTTTTACACCACAATGTGTTACGTGCTCGCAAAAGCCGCTTTGCGTGGGTTACATTACGAGCTCAAAAAAAGCCGAATTCTATCATATAGCCTGCGCTTGACATTATACCTGCTCAAAGACCCTTATAAAGGCACCCTGTGAAGCGAAGAATCACTTAGCACTGCGGATATTCGAGCCAATTGGTAATCCATTAATTTTGCTATAGAGCAAGTGACTTGGTGAAGCATTTCTTTGCTCCCTTGTTCGAGAACCTTTTGACGCTAGAGACGAAATCCAGGAATCTCATAAACAGGTCTGTCATTGCGTGGTACAAAAGTACAATAACACCACGCGTCGCAAAATGTGCATTGCTAACGAGTAGTTGTTCTCACTGAATATTTCCAAAGGCCTAAGCCATAATATTTAAGCATCATCATCAGCCACAGCATCAACAACGTGCCTACCTACGTGCACAGGAGAAGTCAATTAACAATGTGCATGTTCAGGCTAGCTTGTAATCAATGATTTCCTCTTTAGCGCAAAAAAATTGGTGTCGCATTCTTTCCATCCCTTGTATGAGACGTTTTGCTTTCTCTTTATTTCGCTACAGAAGAAATTGAGAAATCACACTAACTGATGCAGTATTGCGTCGCAAATAATTAAAGTAATCCCATGCGTCAGACAAAGTAGACTGCGTAACGAGAGGTCCTTCTCTTTAAAAATAGCTCAAGCATAATTTTGCTTAGTATATTATTATTGGCGCTACGCTTGAAACAAGAAACGGAGATAAAAAAGACAGAAAATGCCATTTACCAACTGTTTATGTTACGGTAAAAGTTAAAAAACCAGTAAACTTCCAACCATTGGCGTGAAAGAGAAACATCTCTCCATTGAAACAGCATAACTCAGATATATTTATATAGCGCAATTGATGTGTCACTGAGACGGGCGGACCGATTGCTTCTAATGTCAAGCGTTTAATGTTGTCGCTCGACGGTGGGTCTCGGCTCTTGCCGATAACCTCAACATGCGCGAAACTCTGCGCGCATGAGTATGATTTAACGCGCACCGTAAGATGCGCACCATTACCCCTACCAATAGTATTGGCATACTTCCTGAGGCGCTCGTTGATGTACCAAACTTAGGCATCAAGTCGGTCAGAAACAACTCCTCCTGAAAAATACATGTATTTCTTCATCGTAATAGCCACAGCTTCAACAGTGTCCAGCTACACAGGTGCGCATATTGCATTACAGATTTCATGAGGGTACCTCGATAGTTCGCAAAATCATGCGTTATGGCGTAGTGGTTACTTCCTTACTTCCTATATGCATGATGATTATGGCGTAGTGGATCTCACGCAACTGCAATTGCTGTGCGAGGCTAAAAAAATGACCCCACATCCCCGAAGGGAATCGTGAGGAAATGCGAATGCATTTCTTGCGCCGAGAGTACACGGCGCAGTAATTTTAATGGCGTAAAGCTGGACAAATCGACGCGCTCAAGTGTCTCCCTTTTGGACACCTCTTTCAACGAAGGCTTCCTACGTGCGTTCGTAATCACCTCAGGGATGTTGCCACCGCCTTCAATGCAGCACAAACGCGTTTCGAACGTGCTGTTTTCAGGCTGCGACAAGGCAGCAGAAACGCTACAAACGCGTTTCAATCGCACTGCATTGAGGCGGTGGCGCAGGGAAGAGAAAGAGCGAACGGCGAGAGAAGGAGCGGCGAAGCACTGCACCTGCCTCTCCTACACTCCACACACGCGGGAGCTCGGATTCGAGCGCCCTCACACGCCAGAGCGCGCTACTCCTCTCCACTCACTCTCCGCTACTCCGCCCGCACCACCTGCTCCAGGTTGCTAGGGGCGAGGATAAGCGCGCGCGCCTGCAGTTGTTGCTATGGGAAAGGGAGTGAGAGCGGAGAGGCGCGCGGACAACGACGGATGCCTCACATAGCCCGACTAGAAGAAATGCATTCGCATTTAAAAAGTTTGCAACGGACTATAAAAAGGCCACTGCTCCAGATTTCGCTGTGACTGTTATGCACGCTGCACGCAGTCCTGGCGTTTTTCACCATGTGTCGTAAGTGTTTTGGCATTGCGATTGGTCGCCATCCTTGCTTAAGAGTGCGATGCCATCCACATATGGATGAGGTATTCTCCAATAATTGTTATTCACATTTATGCGACAGTAACTATACAGACACATTGGGCGCCTTTTCTTTCTTGCCGTGATGCTACACACACATACACACACACAGACACACATACATATATATGTATGTGTGTGTGTGTTGCCACATAGTTTTGATGGCACAAGATTGCAAGACTCAAGCCTTTAAGGCTTAAACTTTGTTTCTTCCCATCAAAAGATAGAAAACAACAGTCCCTGTACAATGATAGCAGTGAGCGTGGAGTACTGTCGTGGATAATATGATCGTAGGCGGAAAGCTTCATCTTTCATACATGAGCGGGGGCACAATCCAGCATTATTGCTGGTGCTTGTGTTAGTTCTAGAATTACCTCGACTACTCGCGTAATACAGATGATATGATAACTGAATAGTACAATATAATCGTGTACGCCCTTGTTGCTTTCGAGAGTGGAAATTTCCATGATCCATGCGGAGCGAACTAACTTGCCCGAAAGAGGATAACCGCCACGAACACACCTGTGGGAGGCTCGACGTTCGCTTGGCAAAAAGATAGTGCTGCAATCACACTCGTCTTGCTGCAATGTTCAAGTGCTGGCTCAGTGACGGCACGCGCTGTTCCTTTTAAAACTGCCGCAAGCACCTCACATGCGTTTGCGACATGAAGGCAAATGGTTTGTGACAGGCGCGTTTTTGTAGCCCTCTTTCACAACGCTGCGTTCGCCCGCTTAGCACTGTCTTCCTATCGACCGTCATAGTGCGAGCTCGAAAAAAACTCTGGTTCGCGACAGGCTCGGGCCGTCTTACACATCATCCCTGAAGAAAATGTTCTCGAGAACGCCACCACGGAATCCAACAACCGTGGGTATAAAGGCATTGCCACGCACTTCGCGTTCACGAGATTGCCAGCGCTCGCTTACTATTCGCATGTTTCACAGATGGACTCGCCCCATGTGTTGCAAGGCGGAAGCACCATCTCAATTATCGCTGGCAGCGGGCGCAACAGGTCGGTGTTGCTTGAGCGTCGTTAGAATGTACTGTAAGAAGCGTTTTCTAGTACACTCTTGCGCCGTCGTTGTTCTTCTGTGAGTCGACGTTTGCTTTTTTTTTCGTAATCCACGCGCATGCCCTTGAATATCTTGAAATGTCACCACTCATGAAAGCGCTTTTCCGGGGTTGCCGCATCTGCTGTGTGCCCAATTGCACGGATTGTGCCTCATGGGAGGCATAAGGGAAGAGATAAAAGACATCCAAGATAGATAAGGGCATGAGTGCTGTCATCGTGTCGCGAAGTGTCAGCTACAGGTTATAAAAAATACGCCAGAGGCAGCGGTTTACAGCTGACCGTAGAATCGCGGTTCGGCGTGATGGTCTATTTGAGCGCCATATTTTCAGACGCGTAGCGCCATCTGTTGGGCGTGAAACATGGAAATACCCTCTCTCACAAGCTGGCAGCGGCAAAGTGGAAGGTACAAGGTGTAAGCAAGACATATTGTAACGCATGAAACACAGATCTATTTGTAAATGCATTATAACTGGCAAGGTTAACACAACTGTGTTTGTTTCGCAAGGGCAGGGTCGCAGCGGTACGTGTTCGCTAATCGCGAGGCGTACGTGCGTGTTATATTTTTTATTAACGTACGGTAATTCCCTATAAATGTGATCACAGAAGAATCACAAGTTGGATCGCACTCGGTTATCTCACTCATTTGGTGTGTCAAACATGAATACGGGAAAGATAAGACATTTGATGTGGCGTGCAGCGAACGGAAACCGCAGTGAGCCCCGCCGATCAGGTAAACCATGCATTAGACGGAGATGGCTAAATCGGGGCATCACATGTTTTGCGCAGACCTGTGGTGTCTTAACTCTAAAATTTCCAGTTCCGCGAAGGTTTACAGGTTTCCTAGTGACAACGGGTGAGAACAAGTATTTGAGCCCATTATTTCAGCAGGTATCCATTTTGCGTGAGTACATGAGTCAACCCTGTTCTCTGCAAGCCTGACAGGACTGACGTAAGCTCAGTATCGTTAGACTAACTCACCATGACGACAGCCTACCTGTTGCCGGCAAAATACGTTTAATGAAATGCTTGAATGCGTGTTGTTTCGGCGACACAGTTTGTTCACTTTTTTCAGACAGTTTGTTCACACAGAAGTTCAGGGCAAGCCTCCCTCTTGCCCTGAACTTCTGTCTTGTTTGGTACTAAAGTAACTACGACGTGGCCTGCCCGTGATTGTTAATAATTTTGGCATTGGGTCTGATACTATGGGTTCAATGCTTGCTCATCATGAGCATATGTTCGTTGTGTATTAAAGGTGCTTTTGCAGATTGACACTTTCCCACTACTTGTAGTCTCTGTTTTTTAGTACGAAACGTGCAATTACCAAAAAAAAAAAGAATTAAATTATACTTGGATTGATCGAGTTTTGTCTTATTGATAAATCGCTCAGCTTTGGTTTGTGCACTCCACAACACACGATCAAAATTTGAAAAATGGTTAACTAAATTTAACGAATGGCCGCGTCGCCCAAACGGCCAGTGGGCGTGCAAAGGAGCAGGAAAACATTCCGATTGCACGGGAAGTGGGAAAAGAGAGCTTCCGCGGCAACCCTCCTCATCTTGGTTTCGCACCCTCTCCAGCTATTTTCTGACGTCACCAGTGACGTCACGAAAGATGTGCTTTTGTGAATTACTTCTAGTTGGATACCCGGCAGCCGCCAGTGGCTGCCGGGAATCAGCATGCGAGAGTATCAGCATGCGAGAGCACGTCCCATAGGAGGTATAGAGGGTCTCCGCCCCCTGGCCTAACGCCCAAATAAGATCGGGAAGTTTTGAGAAATCAAAGCGGTGCCGTCCGATTCCGTAGACGAATATGTCAGAAGCAACTAGCCCTTTTTCACGCTTTCGCTGCGCTAAGCACATAGGAATTAATGAGACGCTTCCCGAACCCAAGCGAGAACATGGGTTCTGGAAGCATCTTGTGAGGTGGAAAGGGGTAGGGTGTCTAAGTGCTCGGCGACGAGGGTATGTAAGTGAGGAGTCATGAACAAGTTATGTTGAAGGGATAGTATAACTCGCTCGACCAGAGAAGACGTTTTGTTTGATGATGTAGTGCGGTCAGTCCGACTTTGAAGTCCGATTGACCGAACTCCGAAGGCCGTGGATGTAGTGACAAGTCTTGAATAGGGTCGCCGAGGAGACATGTGATGACCGACTGCGAAGGAGAACGAACCGTCAGCGCTACAGTCTACATGGACTGAATCGTCAAGCCGGTGGATAGGAACGTCTCAATGACTTCTCCGTCCTTCTGAGGGTAACCATAGCTGCAGTGCTGTTTCTGATAATAAGAAATACAGAACGTTTGAGCAAAGTACCCTTGCGCGGAGGTCGAATTGAGCCATCACATACCCGGGCTGCGATAACGTTCGTCGTGTACCAGTGCCAGCATGATCTAGTGCATCCAACGAGCACCGATATGGCAGAACGAAAGCATGAGAAGAAGAAGCGACGCATTAACTCGCACAATAACGAAGCGGTTCGCCTTTCCCAATAAATGGTCGCGATCGATTGCTCCCGTCGCTCTTGCTCATGAGGCATTGTGGTAAATGTGTAAAAGCGTGTTGCGGGCGAGCTTTTGCAGATGTTTGAGCACCCCACCCCACAGCAATTGTTGTTCGACATTCCTTGAAGTTTCCGCCGCCACACATACGACGAAAGTTGCTTATTTCACTACGGAAACGTGAACAACGCAGAAACACAATGACGTAGCTAACTACCGCAGCCGTCTCCTTACTTTCCCGAGAGTAATGTGCAAGTTCGCCATATATGGCGCTTGCATATATATTATAAAATAGATATTTCAAATAATATTTCCTACTCACAAACTCTAAGTACCGGGCACAAACATACAAACAAATTAGTAGAGTACAAATGCAACAGTTATGTGTTTAGATATTCCTCTTTTCCGGTTGCCATCCGTCAATGATATATTCAGCACCTCTCGTCACTAACACTGAGTCACTCTCTCAGTTTGAGTCAGACGTTGAAAAAATTTCACAGCATGTTCAATTTGCCAGAAACATCACCCATGCAACAAGCAGATGTACTTGTACATTGTGCATGTAGTCGTGTAGGAAGCTTGCAGTGTTTATGTGCCATTTATATGTACTCGTATTTTGTACACATGTTATGTAGTGTAAATTGCATATGCATAAAGAACAAAGTCGGTGTTACTCTTTTTTTTGTATTGCTGATTGGTCAATATGATGAGTATTCATAATGTCTGGACATAGTGCCCACCTGCTATGGTCTGAGTAGGGGATGGCATTATTGTGAATAAATTATATATATATATATATATATAGAGAGAGAGAGAGAGAGAGAGAGAGAGAGAGAGAGAACTGCCAGGGTGTGCCACCTGCAAGTTCACTGAATATAGAAAATGCCCGGACCTGTCGAATGTTCGCTTAACGTCGTATGTATATAATCAAACACTCCGTATATGCGATCATTTTCTCTATTTATGCACTCTCTTCATCCATCAATCAACAGCAACGAGCGCGAAGGTGTCCCCGCATAACTTTTTCTTTAGAAAGCTCGCGTAGCCAGAAGCAGAGCGCGACAATCATTTGCATGCAGTTGATCAATCCTCTTTATCGCTGGGTGCATTGAGAATGATATTATATATACAGAGTGTATATGTATACATCTTCTGCAGACTTCCAGAAGAACATTTATTGACGGAATGGCTCCTATACATACGCTGCCTGTCATGCTGATCTGTATATTTCTGTTTTATCTCCGAGCAACAAATGCACTGCGAGATCCACGAAGTAAGAATGAGCTTGTCTTGTTTTATATTTTTGCTTGTATTTTAGCGGACGGGATGTGCTTAAGGCTCTATGCATATTATTGGTATTTATACAGCAATGTGTATGCATCAATATCTATACACATAGACGGTATGTACTTTCTAAAGGGCCTATTAATATTTCTAGCGGATGATAAGCGCTGTTGACTGCATGAATGACACTTCAGACTAAGAACTACGCAAGTTATTGAGCACCCATCTGGCATTCCTTTAGGGCAGAATGAATGCGCAAAGTGCTACTTGAAAATAATAATTTCATCTCGGTGCTATGCAAGTAAACTGTGAATTTTTTCGTATTGCCAACGGTTTTCTAACTTTCAATTGCGTCTCCATTTACCAGAGATTTCGTTTTCCTGACCTGCCAAACATTTGCAAACCTTACCTCAGTCGATTACAAGATTTGACGGTTGCGCCCAAGCACACAAAACTCGAATCTTATAGTGAATTTGAAGTTCCAACATTATTGTATTTATTCACATATACTTAGGCGACTTTGTGTTCACAGTGCAAGCATGAAGCTATAATTTCTATTTATGCCAACTGGAAATACACAACACAGACGGCAAAAACAGAAACCAAATGGCCCAAAACGAATGCTAATTAAGTTTAATGTAGTGCAGTACGTTGTAGGGGTTTAGCGGAGCTTGTTTCACCAGTGAATATGCTGTCTAAGAACTAAGTTTGCTACAGAATTATTGTTCAGATTATACGATTCCACAAAAAAATAAAAAAAGCGTTAGAGCTTCCTCCAATGTCTAAATGCAGGAATAAACTGTGTATTTGAATTGTAAATAAGGAACTTATGATTTTTCATGGTGTGCACTGTTTTCCAGTTTGTCACAGACGACTAGTCCTTGGTCATTGCCAGTATAATAGAGGTAAGCGCTATTCTTTCCTCATACGAGTCTATTACCGCTCCTTTCTTCTTCCTTTATTACCGGTAAGTTAAATAGTATCCGTTTTGTGCTTGCAATCTGGTCAATGACATCTATTAGGTTTATCTTCTGTTGTCTGTACTGAAGTCACCGCACTTAATGTTTGCGCAAGTGTTCCGCGTGGTGCTCGGTTAACGGTATGCCTCGTAACTTTCCGCAAATTACATCGATATACAACTTTTTCGCTCTTCTTCTACAATGCTGCAAGTAGGGACGCAAGAATGAATAATTTCATGCAACCAGAGTTTTAAAATAAAAATAAGTGTTAAAATACCGACAAAGATGCTGACTGAAGCTAAAATACCACGTTTTGGCATAACATAAGCAGGACCGTCTGCGCTTTACTATCGAAGGCAGCACCGGCCACTCTATGATGCATCAGGATGGTCACCTTCAATATAAGGTGGCCTGCGCAAAACGAGAGTGATTTTAAATGCGCGGTAGCCGTAGCCTGCGATTGGATATTTTTGTAGCGATTTCGCAATACCGACGTCTCACACAAAGCCATTTATAGCTGGCATCAATAGCACATCAGAGTCACTGAAGTGGCGACACAGGCATACTCATAACAATCGAACAAGATGTCAAAGGTCAGTCATTTATGTTACATTCTAATTTGCCTCTTGCAGTGACGTCGAGTACAGATTATACATGTGCGCCGCCGCACCACGCCGCCGCCGCCGCCGCCTGTTTTTGCTCACGCCGCTCGCGCCGCCGCCGTAGTCCAGAGAGGGATCGCGCCGCCGCCGCCGCCTTTTGTCCTTCCTTTTAACATGAACGGGGAATATGGACATAAAATGCGTCTCTTCACAGAGGGTTCTAGATGTATCCACGCAATGGACTGTTCATTTCAGCCGCCGCTGATTGGCTGAAGCTCGGCGAGCAGCGCGCCCTCTGTTTTACGGTTCTTCTTTTGCAACGTCATTTTGACGTCACGAAGCTTTCAGAACTCTCGACACGAATGAGGGTGACGGAGTACGCTTCAACGCAACGGGCGCAGCCCCCAGAGATCCGCTTTTGGGCGCAAATCTCGGAGGCCTTGCATAAACTCCGATCGCGATAGCCATTGGATTAGGTTTAATGCGTCCGCCCGTCTAACGCTACTGTCAAGGTCGGTAGGCATTTTCTGCGTCGTTCTCAAACATCAGGAACACATTCATATGCAAGTTCAGGCTTGACAAGTTCTTGTTTCTGCACATTTCGTCCACTTTTTTCTTACACTGGGAATGAGCTGGCGTGTTTTGTGCGTCGACGTGGTCAAGGCCGTGGTGATATCACGGTTCAGCGCTTCTTCGAGTAACTGAATGCGCTCTGAGGATATGGATGGACATCGTTAGATGGATACATCGAGAATAGATCCCCCGAAGTTATATCTTTCCTCAAGAAGTTTCACGAGTATTGCCTGACTTAAACGCTGCGGCGTCCTCCAGCCTGAAAGGGCGATGAAGCAACTCGCTGGGTAGCATATTGGTGGATCACCTAGTACACTGTGCATAGGTAAAGAAAATAGGTATCGATGTCTTAGTACACTCATTCCATTTCGTTTTTACTCGAGGGAATCGATAAATAAATATGGAAGGGAATGAAAAACTTTGAATAAGGGATAGTTGAGCTAGTTGGTAGGCATTCATGTTGAAGAGACACGACGTGCCAACACGGACGGACACAACACAGAAGTCAAGACAGTGAACAGTTATCTCTCACGTAGACCACCACGCGCACCCGAGTGATAGGTATCGCATCTTGCCTGGGAATGCGCAGATAAGTATTTATTTGTGTCTACCTTCTATTCCGCCGCAATGCGACTTTTCAGTTGTTAGCGGCGTTGGTGGTGTCTTGACTACTCTCGTGCGTCCGTGTTTGTACGCCCTGTCTTTCTAAAGGCCCCCAAAAGAGCATCTGGAAAGGCAAAATCGAGCGCGCTATTCATTCTTGGTGTTTGTCGTCTTTTTGGCACCCTTCGCCAGAACGGTGATTCACATGACATCGTTAGGGCACAAACACGAGATTGGTCCATATGCGAGAAATAGAAATTGTTGTGAATTGTCTTCCACCCTGCTTTTCCATGCAGTCACCCACCCCTTCTTCCTTGTCTCGCATGACTATAGAGCGCGACCAACTGATTTCTCTCCGTTTTGTGCATTTCCGATGGCGCAGGCGGAATAAAAGGGTGTAGCCGACAGCGCGAAATCCTGATAGGCTCAACGCTAACTGTTGACATTGTACGCGTGTTTTGTGAACAGACATGAATGTGGCGAGGACATATCGCCCGTAAGAAGGGCAGTGAAGACCAGAACGAAACCATTGGAAAAGGCACCGGACTATTTTATTCTTCCAACGGACGAACTTTTCACAGCGAAGACGATGCAACCCTGCAGAAAAAAAAAAGCCGAGTCCGCTTCCACAGTTTTTGTATATTGATTGCAATAAATATTATATGGCCACTCTGGACATATTTGCACCGTCACCGTCATGTTTAGTTTAAAGTCAACATAACATGCGATAATGCGATACATCATCCTGCGTGTGAGGCCTGCCGTCGATTGCTCTTCGACCAGAAAAAAAAAACGCCCCGCTCGCCTTACGCTCGTCAAAGAAGCATGAAGGGACACCGGTGGGTGGGGGTGCTGCGTGGCTCGAGCAGCAACTGTGAACTTTGACTCCAAGGGCGCGGTCGTGAGCGCTCTCTCGGCAGACATCAGCAGCGGTTCGTATGCCCTTTTGCGCGCTGTGATCTCAACGCTTCGTGTTGTGACTACTCATGTGACAAACTGCACGAATACCACTTCTCTCCCGGGAGCGTCCGTATTCCCGTACACCAGTGTTTTGTAGAGTTACGCGATATCGGATGAAACAAAGCTGCTAGGCATAGTTCGTATAACATTACACGTTGCTATCGCATTCTGCCTCGCCCTTTCCGTGAAAGATATTTTTTGAAAAGTCAAAGATTCAAGGAACAAATTTCTCTCCCCAACAACTTTCCAATCTACCCCCCCCCCGCCCGCGCGCCACGCCGCTGCCGATCAGATGAACCCCCCGCCGTTCATGCGCCACCGCCGGAGGTGGAAACACGGGCGCGCCGCCGCCGGTTATTTTGGGACCGGCGCACATGTCTAGTACAGATTGATGTACAAGTGGCCAGAATTACAAACTACAGGCTTCTTATAACATGCTGTAGCATTTTGCGGATTAGAGCCGATTGCAAATGTCAGTTGGAGTCATCCCTTTTCTTTCAACAGCTGGAGTACGCTGCAAACGCATGATATTTTTGCCGGTATCTAAGAATGAAAGCAATGAGATACAAATAAAATCAGAAAAAAAATGTTCACAATCGTAATTACCGATTACTGCAGATGGCTGTTGCTTAAATAGACCTAGTAGCATAATTTCAACGTAGTTCGAGAAAGCTGCCGATCTGTCACCAAGTCTTCTGCAAACGTGGGAGCCGAATATATTGAACTGCGCGCAGCAGCAAGTTGCCTGCTTATCAAAATAGTAAAACACTTTTGCTCCATCCGTGAGAATGTCGGCATCAACTGCGCAGCAGGCCGCAACTAGTGGGATGAGAGGTATTGTCTGATGCCGCGTTCCGTGCAACCTTCGTACAGAGGCCACCCACGGGGTGCAGCCGACGTCAGTACCGAAAGTTGCTGCTACAAAAAAAAAAGAAGGGGACTGCTCAAACACCGTGCCTTGTCGCAAGCTCCATTATCCTTGCACAGCTTTCAGCACTGTCATCATGGAAAAAATAGAAAGGATACATTCATGCTGTGCAATGACTCTGCTTACGTAGACTCCTGCACGATATTTTCGGCAGGATTCTTCCGTCATTTGTCTATGTAGTGGGTTGCAATGGCTTCCGAATATACTTAATGAGAACTTGTTGTTGGGCGAATTGGTGAGTACTTAACATCGTGCTTTAGTTTTAAAAAGGACAGATACATGTGAGAGACAGGACAGGCGCTACTAACAAGTGGTTTACTGCAAGGGTTGCCATGGAATATTTCACACTGGTGGGCAGACGTGTAGAACGCGTAACGAGGCGTCACCACTTATCCTAATATAGTTGGTGAAATAACACGTAAAATTTATCGTAAATCGTGAACGCCAAGTGTCACTCGTTGCGGGAATCGACTTCATGCGAAGCAGACAGCGAGTACTGCCTATGCCGAGTGACGAAATTTCAACACCGAAGCAGTTTGAGCAAGCCGCAAGTAGTGTGGCCTACAAGAAAACTGTCACGGGTATGTTCCACAGAAATTTGCAAATCCCGCTACTCGCCACTGGTCCACTAAAAATGAAGAACGCAACAATTAGCCCCAGAAATGGCTGTCATCACAGGCATGTATCACCGCACAGAAGTAGGGCAAACCCCACCTTCTCACCACTGGTTCACTAACAGAGATCGAGAGAGAGAAAGCTATAGAAAGAAAGGGAGAGAGGAAAATAGATCGAAATAAAGGAGACATAAAAATATAGAATGGCAGAGACACATATAGAAAGTGAGATAAAGAGAAGAAGGACAGACATAGCCCAATTGCAAAACCCAGTGGCGCTGCCGCAGTGTCATACATGATTATTGGACAAGTGCAGCGCTGGGTAATGGGACTCTCGCACGCTATACGAAGCACGCTAGACGCTGGTGCGCTGCACGCTGGAACACTCGTTTCGAGCCGAAATCGGCATTTCAAATTGCTTTTAAAAACTGTGGTCATGCCCAGAGCATAATTAGTGCTGAAAACGAAAGCACCGGGGCAAAAAAAAAACCGTCAAAAAACAGGAAGGAAAACGAGCGAGCGGGAGTCAAACCCATCACTTCTTCGCACCGTATATTCTGAGTCCGACACATTATCACTACACCACACTTGGAAGATGCGAGCCGATGTTTTTTTTCTTCATCTTAAAGCTAATTCCGGTAGCCAGTATTTTCAGTTTCTCGTTTAGAAACGTAGATTTCAGTCTCTTCGTGCTCGCGACAACCAAACAAATGATGGGTGTTTTTTTTTGTTATATCCTGCCGGGGATCACAACGTCTATGGCACGTTTTGCCGCAAAACATATTAGGGTAACCGCAGAAGTGTTCCGTTAACCGCACTGACTCGCTAAGCGGTTAGTCGTACCTAGAGTCACTGTATATGCCACCTTTAGGTAGCAGAGTAGCGCATAGGTCAGGCTAGCAACCACGGCTATGCGGTGAAGTCGCACTTCGTTTTTGCAGGCGACATGCCTACCGTGTCGCCGATTAACCTGTCTGGCGTGTCGAAGACCGCCAATAAACATTGGCTGTCGATGGCTTGTGTTAATTCAGTTCGCTGCAGCGGAGGCGTCGAGAAAAAAAAAATTGGCCCAAGCGGCAGCTTCTCCGCAATGCGCGGTCGCTAGCGGCGTTGGAAGACAGATGCGCAACTCTGCTACCTAAAGGTAGCATATACAGTAACTCTAGTCGTACCTATGTCGAAAAGATCGTGCATCTGACCTGCGCACTGAACAGTTCCGTGTCTGTGTTTGTGTGTGCGCCTTATTGAGTTTAAACATGAACTTATACGAAGTCAACCCAGCGCGCCCACTTTTTTTCAATGTGCCGCCAGTGTTCTCAGTGTGCGGGTCGACACTGTGTAGCGTGGCGAGCGCCTCGCAGTGCGCTGTAAAACACTGGGCCACATTGTACAGTATTCCCAGTGTCTTTCATCGCACTGGGCCGCACTGGCCACGCTGTAGAGTCTGTCCCAGTGTCTCCCAGCGCGCTGCAGTAGACTGGGACACACTGTACAGCGTTTCCAGTGCCACCCAGTGCGCTGGAAGGCACTGGGGGGCACTGGAAACGCTGTTTTACAGCGAAAGCTGTTATGAGATCATTTCACCGGCCGTTTTTGGCGCCGTAGTTGTCCGCCGCCGCCGGTGTCCGTAACCAGTATCGCTCGAAATAAGGAAAAAAACGAAATAAGAAAAAAATTCCAGGATGGAACGAGGTTCGAACCTGGGTCCTCTGCGTGGGAGCCCAGTATTCAACCTCTGAGCCATGCCGGTGCTTGAAACTGCTTTGCAAAAAGGTCCTATACAGGCTTCATGTCGGGAAGGAACCACATTAGCACATGATATATAGCCTGGTAGAAGAGTAAAATAAGCACCAAGCCTCGCACAACGCGAATTCTATAACCAGGCGTCACACAATGCGAATTGCGCAACGAGTAGGTTGTTGAATGCTTCCAACCCATTCCAAAGGCTCTGCCATATTTCTTCATCGTCATCAGGCACAGCATCAACAAAGTGCGCATAATGCCTTACATGCGTTTAGCAGGTACCTTCGCTTTCCGTAGAATGACGAAAAATGGCACAGTGCCTGCTGCCCTACTTCTAAAAAATTACCATGCTTTATAGCGTAGTGGGTTCCTCGCAAGTGCACTTGTATTGGTTGCCAAGGAAGCCCATAAGCGCATAATCCACTTCCTCGGGGTCTCAGTAAAATTACAATGATTTACAGCGTAGCGGGTTCCTCGCAAGTGCACTTGTCTTGGTTGCCAAGGAAGCCCATAAGCGCATGATCCATTTCTTCGGGTTCTCAGTAAAGTTCTTCGCCCCCCCCCCCCACGTCTCTCTCTCACGTCAACGTATGTTAAAGAGCATGACGGGAGAGGGAAATAGCGACCGGGCGTCACCCAATACAAATTGCATAACTGGTGGGCCGTTTAAAGATTCCAACCCATTACAAAGGGCTGAGCCATAATTCTTCATCGTCATCAGTCGTCGCGTCAACAAAGTGCACATAATGCCTTACAGACGTGTAGCTGGTGCCTCGCTTCTCCGCAGAATGACGAATAATAGCTTAGTAGGTGCTTCCCAACTTCACAAAAATTGTGATTTATGGCGTAGTGGGTACCTTTCTAGTGTACTTGTATTGTAGCCCCAAGAGAGCTTAACGGGCTCTAGAAACGCCGCTCTTCCAGCTTTCGCTGTGACTGTGCTGCGGTTTCAGCGCAGGCCTGGCGTTTCTTTTCCGGTAGAGAGAAAGAGAGAGAAAGAAGCAGAGAGAGAAAGGAATAGCAAAATAGAAAGACCAAGAAAGAAATAAAGAAAAATAATGAGACGGAAAAAAGAAAAAATCACAGCATATCCACGGAGTGAATTATGATGAGTGGGCGAAGCTGCGGAGGTTCATCGGTAAACCGTGAATCTTCCATGAATTCTGCCCAGTACATCCTCACCGACGCGAGATCGGGCGCGCTTATACTAAAGGTTCGATGAGAGTTATGACGCCTTGCAGCTCACTTTAATTTTACATGTACGCTTTGAATTTTCATTGTTTAATCGCGCACAGGAGAAATCGCACACACGCACTACCTTGGAGGTCAAAATCCAGTGCCTATATATACGGGATGGTCAGTGAACGGTTGTGCAGCGCGAGCGGTCGGTTTTTTCAATCAAGACGCTGCCGCGACGCTGCCTCGCGACGCTGCCTGCGTCGGCGCCGCAGCGCCGCGAGGCAAGATAGGGGGGGGGGGGGGACCGTAGCCTTGAGGCGATGCGAAGCCGGAGCACTTCCACGATCGCGTTCCGTTGGCGTTCGTTGGGCATGCTACCGACCTCGCGTCGTGGAACGGGAAGAGGGACGCTACGTGCGTCGTATCTCCCATCTAGCCTGGTCGTTAATTCTCACAGGGCGAGCGGGGAACGCGGTCGACAGGCGGGCGAGAGGGGGGCAGCGTAGGAGAGGAGAGAGAAGGGGAGGGGACGCGCATGCGCTCGAGATCATCGCGTCGTTGTGCAGGAGAGAATTTCGGCATGTCTAGCCCGCGTTTCAGAGGAAGAGTGGAAAGGGGGAGGGGAGAGGGGAAGTGGAGAGGGAAAGGGGAGAGGGGTAGGGAACATGGGGAATGGTGAGGGGAGTGGAGAGGAGGTGTGTGGAGAAGGTATCCGCACGCGCAGTAAGGGTGGTCACGCCGCACACCACCACCACCGGACAGATACTGCCGTTTACTGCCGGCTGCCGGGAGATACGCCGGACAACGGATGCGTGACAAGGTTAGACTAAGAGGAGCTACGCCCCTAAAAGAGAAACAATGGGAAGGAAGAGAAATAAAGATCAAAAGAGCGAGAAACAGAAAGACATGGAGAGGAAGAAATCGAAAGAAAGATGGAAAATATTGATATAAGAAACAAAGAGAAAGAGAGAGAAAGAGAAAAACAAATAATGAGAAAATTGGTCACCCAGCTGCGCTCTTCCGTGAGGCGTGGCTCGGCTAGTGCGAGGTTTCTATACTAATTAACGGGAAAGGCAATGACGGCTGCGAGAAGAGCCCGAAGCGAGGGAAGTCCTCGGTCAAAGACGACGTGCCATAGATCTGTGAGCGGTGCGAGTGCTCGGTTATGCTGTTTGAACATCCGTGTCGTCACTAACCCACTAACCTAGCTGATGCCTACCAAGAGCCTAGAAGCAACCAAATTAGACTGCACTACTGTCCAGTTTCGCTGTTTCAGGCCATGTGCGACATTGTGTAAGCTTCGCCTATTTTTTTCCTCTAGATTTTCGCACTAAGCGTTAGGAGATGGATTGACGTATTTGTATAAATTGAATAGTTTTGAGCATACAGTGGACTTCCCAGACATGTTCACAACACAGGCGTATTAGGTACAACTCATGGTTCAACATAGCGTCGCACTTGGTTTCGATTGCGTCTCAAGCCGTGATCTTCATGCTTTGATTTCATCAAAGATTTCTTGCTCATCAACAACGTCGCCGACACGGCACTAATTCAGGCTATAGTGCAGAGATTTCCGATGTCTACTCCGGTATGGGCTGTGTATCGCCGTACCACATAAACGCCTACCTTCGCCCGGTGGTACGTGGGTGAGTGTCACGCGCGACAGGGAAATGAATCAGGATAATCATGTCCTGATTGTGCATTTTGTGTTCTTCAGGTGGTCATGGCCTCCTGTGGCAATTTTCTTGTATGCGAATCTGGGGAGGTCATGCGGGCACCCAGACGCAGGCCAGGTGTACACAGTATATATATATATATATATATATATATATATATATACATATACATATATATATATATATATATATATATATATATATCTTTGCGGATAGAGAGAAAAAGAAAATGCTTGCCATTTAATATGCAGAGGACAGTGATATAAGAGACAAGCTGCGGCGACCGCAATGCATTGTTTTTTTGCAAACCAGCGAATCTATCTATCTATCTATCTATCTATCTATCTATCTATCTATCTATCTATCTATCTATCTATCTATCTATCTATCTATCTATCTATCTATCTATCTATCTATCTATCTATCTATCTATCTATCTGAGCGCCTGTGTCTATGAGATGGGCGCAGTACGCGAGTGTCGTGTTTCGTGTCGTGACAAAGCCGACGTGCACAGAGCGGACGGAGTGGCCAGGCAGACGTGCAGTGACGAGACTTGCGCAAAGAGGAAGATGCCGATGGGCTACGACAGGAGGCCACTATAGGAGGAAATCGGTGCACCGAACGACCTAACTGCACGCGGGCATGAGAGGCTTGCACGCGCAGTTCCACGGGGTAGCTGCATTGGTGTTCGATTTAGCTGCAGGAGGAAGGAGGCTGATCAACAGAAGCAATTCTGGGTGTCGTCCCGAGTTCCTGGTAGAAGACAAAAATCAGAGCGGTCTGCTCTGCTTGGCCTCAGGGATCGATGCCGAATCATGTATCCTGCGGGAATTTACCGCTACCACCAGATGCAGCATCGGGCGTAGGTACAAGTGTTTCCCTGGGTCGGACGATGATGATGATGATGATGTGCCTCCACACGGCTCATACCCACACTAGGGGATTGGCCAAGAATTGTAGATATGAAGATTTAAAGTGATAACTACTGAGTTAACATAAAAGACAAGCAAACATAAAAAAGGACTAGTGCAATAATTGATGTGGAACACCAGTAGCACGGCCGGATGCACCTTGACGCAAATTTCACCACTTCCTCCCCACACGTAGTTGTGGTCTTACATAACAGAGAGGCCGCGTTTTCTGCGCGGCGGGAGCGATCAGTTTAATAATATCTGGGGTTTAACGTCCCAAAACCGTGATATGATTATGAGGGACGCCGTAGTGGAGGTATCCGGAAATTTCGGCCACTTGGGGTTCTTTAACGCGCACAGGCCTAGGTACACGGGCGTCAAACATTTTCGCCTCCATCGAAAATGCAGCCGCCGCGGCCTGGATTTGATCCCGCGAGCTTCGTGTCAGCAGTCGAGCACCATGAGTTTCAATTTTGCCCTTGAAAATCCATGATGAATATCTCGAATTACGTGCAACTTTCCTGATTTCTATAAAAAAGAGTATGTCATAAACTGGCACCTACTTCAAATTCGAAATTTAAACAAAGGCCCTCAAGTCAATAATGAACATGTTCATTCATTAATTCTTGTTAATTTTTTTGTTAATGTTATTTTAGTTGCGGCAAAGTATTCCCCCAACGCCATATAGTACGTGTCCGAAAACGATTAGAGCATGGCTGTCATAAAAGTTTTACGAAAAACCTGTATTGTCCAAAAACACTTTGCATAGTCAAGCGTCGCTCGTTTGCACATGAATAATACCCGAACCAGCGCTATGTATATTATGCCCTTGAAATACTTATAAAAATGGTTCACCTTTTACTTTTTTTTTCTTTGCTGTTGTCGCTGTTATGGTTACCTTGTACTGCGGATTTTCCCTTTTATTTTCCTATTATGAAGTCCACTTTATTTTGTATGCCCTCTCCAGTATAGGCCTGGAAAGGCCAACAGTATTGAATAAATAAAAAATAAATAAATAAATATTGCTGCGCTCAGTACTTTAACGTGAGTGCCGACGCTACGGGGGAGCATAAGCTGCCCTCAAACGGTAATGGTACCCGAAGTACCTGCTGAGCCCACGAGATGCACAAGACGAATTTACAAAAAGAAGTCAATCCACCTTTCGTCACGCTTGTCTCGTTGTCAACAAATGCTCTGTTGACAGCTAATCAATGGCTATTTCGCAATAAATGGAAGCGCACGGTGCGCCTCATCAACCGCGATTTCGATCACATTGATGGATTTTTATAATTGTATAGTTATAGATATATTAGTGTTTTGCAGTATATATTCTAATGTGCATCTTCTTTTTATTTGCAGCCTGCTATTGCGAGCACCGTTTAAGGTTTGGAAGGCGGTTTTTAAGTCTATTTTTCTACAACAAGCGTACAAACAGGTGCGAAAGAAATGCTGAAGCGTTCAACTGCAACGCATTCCGCTCAAAGCACATGTGCGAGACTATATGCGTAGTCCCTGACGCAGCGCGGTAGTGACGCCTTTATTAGATTCCCACTGAAATATACGTAGTAAAAAATAATTGATTGCAAATCCAAGAACCTTTATCTATTTTACCGTGTTTTCTGAAATGCTCTTCTTGTTAATCACAATAATAATGAGAACTAACAGACAATATTGCCAAGGAATGTACAGGGGATGTTATTTGTAGCATTTAGAATATAAATGTGAAGAAAGCAAAGTGGACGAAAAGATAACTTGCCACCGGCAGGGACTGAACCTGCGACCTTCGAATAACGCGTCCGATGCTATACCACTGAGCGACGGCGGCGGTCATCCTCGCGTCCACTTTATGGGGCATATATGTGCATTTATACCTAAGAGTGTTATCACAGCCATGGCGGCGAGTGTGGAACACTATTTTTCTGCCTATTTGCGTCAAGTAGCACGCGAACTTTTTACGAGCCGGCAGCCGACCAATAATCCCTCGCATACCACCTGAAGCCATCAAGTCAACCAGAACGCTACACTCTCTATGAATAAAGGAAAAAAGATTACTTTTAAGGGATCGTTTTTTTTTTCGCTACACAGACAGCAATGCCAAGGAAAGTAATTTCCGGGTTTACGTAATCTTGTGGAGTTATGTAATTGATCAAAACTTGAAAAGCTATGTTGTTCAAAGAACTTGCTGACCCAATAATACAGGAAAAAAATAGGAGGCCCTTCCCTATTCGAAAAATGGGGGGAATGCGATGCTTGGCGTGTGAGTGTCAGACCTCCTATTTTTCTTTCCTTCTTTTTGTCGCATTTCGAAATGTTCCGTCTTTACTTTTTCCTTCGTCCATGCCGGGGATTGCAGCTTCAGCCATGTGCGCTGCAGAGCAACAGTTCTGTTACTACAGGCAACAAGAACGGTCATGCGAGAAGCAACGAAATAAAGCGATGAAAGGCAAAAATGAAAAGTGGCAACGTCGAAGCGGAACCAATACTGGAACCACAGACATTAATATGATATGACGCCTGTATCGTACGAGTACATATGTATTGTTTATTCCTTTTTTTGTAAAAGTAGACAGCCAGCACAACAACCCCCGTTGACGTTGTAACGCCATTACGCCTGCATAGGCTGTTTTTCCAAGCCCGTTTATGGAACTGGCGTGTCTCTGTGGTAGAATACCTGATCCTAAGTTTTAGTCTTTCGTAGAACTTGTTGTTGGGCGAGTTGGTCAGTACTTAACATCGTGGTTTAGCGCTGAGGAAGACAGACGCATGTGAGAGACAGGACAGACGCTACTAACAACTGGTTTATTGCAAGGGTTGCAATGGAACAAGTAGCACACTGGTGCACAGACGTGACGAGCGCGTAACAAGGCGTCACCACTTATTATATTTCGAGAGGACAAGATTCTAGGAAGAAGCTGGAACAAATCAGTCCGTGACCTTTGGGAGACGTATCGTATAAAGAAAAAAGGTACTAACTGTGTTGGCGACACGCATATCTGCTTGAATAGAAACGAGATTAGGCTGATAAGTGGTGACGCCTTGACGCGCTCGACACGCGCTCGTCACGTCTACGCACCAGTGCGCAATTTATTCCACTGCGACCCTTGCAATAAACCACTTGTTAGTAGCGCCTGTCCTGTCTCTAAACCACGATGTTAAATTTATTCTTTCCATTCGTCGGGTCATCGCTGCAGATGTTGGTTTTAATAACGCTCTCACATTTAAATTACCAATGTCTGCTCTCGCCGTTCCTGGCCGAGAACAGACATTGGTAGACCTAAGCTGTCAGTCACCTGTGGCGCATACCCGTACAACGCGGCCCGTAGTAGACGGGTATCTGCCACACGTGTCTGGAAGAAAGGGTTTGACCCTCTCATGCCAATTTTGGTTTACACCAAGTTAAAAAGGCAATCATGACAGCACCCAGACGTAGGAGGCTAGATAGATAGATTCGTAGATAGAAACGCTCAAAAGGCCAAAGGTTCGCTAAGAAATGCTTCGCATTTAAAAAAACGCCAGGCCTGCGCTGATACCGCAGCACAGTCACAGCGAAAGCTGGAAGAGCGGCGTTTCTAGTGCCCGTTGTAAGCTCTCTTGGGGCTACAATACAAGTACACTAGAACGGTACCCACTACGCGATAAATCACAATTTTTGTGAAGATGGCAAGCACCTACTAAGCCATTATTCGTCATCCGGCGGAGAAGCGAGACACCAGCTACAGGTATATAAGGCATTATGTGCACTTTGTTGACGCGACGACTGACGACGATGAAGAATTATGGCTCAGCCCTGTGTAATGGGTTGGAAGGTTTAAACGGCCTTCCAGTTATGTAATTTGCATTCGGTGACGCCCGGTCGCTATTTCCCTCGCCCGTCATGCTGTATAGCATACGTTGACGTGGGAGAGAGACGGAGGGGGGGGGGAAGAACTTTACTGAGACCCCGAGGAAATGGATCATGCGCTTATGGGCTTCCTTGGCAACCAATACAAGTGCACTTGCGAGGAACCCACTACGCTATAAATCATTGTAATTTTTTAGAAGTAGGGCACCAGGCACTGTGCCATTTTTCGTCATTCTACAGAGAGCCGTGGTACCTGCTAAACGCATGTAAGGCATTATGCGCACTTTGTTGATGCTGTGCCTGATGACGATGAAGAATTATGGCAGAGCTCTTTGTAATGGGTTAGAAGCATTCAACAACCTACTCGTTGCGCAATTCGCATTGTTTGACGCCTGGTTACAGAAATCGCGTTGTGCGACGCTTGGTGCTTATTTTACTCTTCTACCACGCCATATTGCATATGCTAATGTGGTTCCTTTGCGACATGAAGGCTGTATAGCACCTTTTTGCAAAGCAGTTTCAAGCACCGGCATGGCTCAGAGGTTGAATACTGGGCTCCCACGCAGAGGGCCCATGTTCGAACCTCGTTCCATCCTGGAATTTTTTCTTATTTAGTTTTCTTTCTTATTTCGAGCGATACTGGTTACGGACACCGGCGGCGGCGGCGGCGGCGGCGGACAACTACGGCACCAAAAACGGCCGGTGAAATGATCTCATAACAGCTTTCGCTGTAAAAAACGGAACGGAGCTTTGCGTTTCTGCGTTGATCATTGGCTTAAAAATATTGAATGCTACCGCATTTAGTAAACCCTCTGGATACACTGTTGGGAAATGTTCTTTCCGCCCACCGACATTAAGACAGCCCACTGTCAAATCGAAGCAGCCGAGAAGCACAAACCGATGGACGACTTTATCACACCAAACGAGCTGTAATGGTACAAGGTAACACTCATTCACCAGCTAACAATATACGGGAATTCCAAATACAAGTCGTAGAACCGTAAACTTGAGTATTAAATCTCGCTTGCAAGCTGACAATCAACAAATATGATGTACTAGCACTATGTTCAGGTTACATTTGCGAAGAAGGCGACAGTTACGTTTCACGCCATGTTGTCAACTATGACATTTCTAAAAAAAGCGGGGCCTAGGTTGCTCTAGGGGCGCCAGGCTTTAGGCACAGCAGAGCAGGTGGGCACGTAGCTGGTCCTGGCGTTTCGAGGTTATGTCAGAGGTTTGAATCGTCGATCTGCATGCGGCTGTTCCACGCCTCGGTAAAGCATATCAAAGTGGCCCTTAGCAGCAGTTCGCTCTCATTAATGTCGGCTGGATGGATGGATGCTATGAGCGTCCCCTTTATAACGGGGCGGTGACATGTCTGCCACCATGCTCGAAGAAAAAGGAAAAACTTCCTTGTTTCATGCTGGCCTAATACCTTGTCTACATTGATTAAATCTATCTTATTATACCAAAAATATTTATAAATTCACGGTCTATCTCTCTGCCTCTTAAGGCAGAATGACCTTATTCCCCCCCCCCCCTATTATTTATTTTTGTACTTTATCTCTACTCTTCTGCCACCAATACTCTAACCGTCTCTTACTTATTTCTATCGCGGACGTGTTCAGCTTTCCATTGTTGTCCCTAAAACCCAAGGCTTCCTGTAGACTCGTGCCCACACGTATACCTGGGTGAATATCGCCACATTCAATCAGTACATGTTCCATCGTTTCCCTAGTTCCCCCGCAGCATGTACAGTGTTCGTCTTCGTTACTGAATCTCGCTTTATAGCTTCGCGTTCTAAGGCAGCCCGACCTTGCTTCAAACAGTAAAGCGCTTCCCCTTGAATTATCATAAAACCTTTCCCTCCTTATTTCGTTTTTTCCCTTTCGGTAGTTACTCAGAGCCGGCTTCTTTCCCATCGCTGTCATCCAATAAGTCCTCTCCGCCTCCCTGACCTTCCGCTTAATGCTCCCTGTTGCCATATCGCCCGCACTGCTAGCCGTATATTTACTGGTGAGCCTCCTAGTTCTCTTTCTCCACTGCGTGTCAACGCTTTTTCTATACAAATACCTGAAAACCTTGTCTGCCCATCTACTCTTCTTCATTTTCCTCAGCCTCTCTTCGAATCTCATTTTGCTCTGAGCTTCCCTCACTTCAAAGCCTGTCCATCCCATATCACCCTTTACAGCCTCAATTGTCGTCTTCCCGTGAGCGCCCAACGCGAGGCGGCCCACCGTCCTTTGATTTACATCCAATCCTGATTGTACCTCTGACTTCATGCAAACCACTGAGTTCCCAAATGTAAGCCCCGGGACCATCACACCCTTCCACAGCCCTCGAAGCACCTCGTACCTATTGTATCCCCATAAAGCTCTGTGCTTCATAATTGCAGCATTCCTCTTTCCCTTTGCTACCACTGCTTTCTCTTGTACCTCCATATATCTATCCCCCTCATTTACCCATACTCCGAGGTACTTGTACTCGCTTACCCTCGGTATTTTTTGGCCCTGTATGAAGACCGCATGGTCTTCGTGATCATTGAATACCATCAATCCACATTTGGTTGCACTAAATCCTAGTCCTAGAGCCTCACATTCCCTTCCGCATATATCTGCCAGTCGCTGTATATCATCTTGACTGTCCGCAAATAAGACAATATCATCAGCATAAAATAGACCTGGAAGCTTCTGCTCAACCATCGTGCCGACCTGTTTGTGTGACAAATTAAATCCAATGTTGCTACCTTCTAGCGCTTTTTCCATCCTCACCATGTACAGCATGAATAACAGCGGGGACAAAGGACATCCCTGTCTCAGCCCCTTGCTAATTTCAACGCTGTCCTTACTACTTATTCCTTCCCATTCTATACAAACTGTATTTTCTCGGTACATTTCCCTCAAAAGCTGTATACAGTCGTCCCCTATGCCCACTTCTTTCAATATATCCCACAACATTTCCTGATTAACGTTGTCATACGCTCCGGTGATATCTAGATAAGCTATGTATAAGGGCCTCTTTTCTATTTTCGATATTTCTATACACTGGGTAAGAACAAACAGATTATCGTCTAACCGCCTGTCGATTCGAAATCCATTCTGAAGTTCTCCCAAAATATCATTTTGTTCTACCCACGCTTCTATTTTTAATTTTACTGCCTGCATCGCCAACCTGTATAGCACCGATGTAATGGTTAGCGGTCTATACGAGCGAATGTTATCCTTTTCTCCCCTGCCTTTATAGATTAAGTTCATTCTACTTTTTCGCCAACTGTCTGGTATTTCCCGCTCCTGTAAGCACTTTTCTACGGCTTTCAGCAGTGCTTCTTTAGTGTTATGTCCGAGTTCGTTAATGAGGCTGACGGGAACCCTATCTAAGCCCGGAGTAGTGCGCTTAGGAATTTTTCCTTCGGCCTTCTTCCAATTGAAATTCTCTAGTACTACACCTTCGTCAGTTGCACTCCTTTGCGTACTATTACCTACCGGGGGAATCCCCTGGGTGACCTTTTTAAACGAATCGGCTGTTATCTTTCGGATGTAACCTAGCGCTTTATGCCCTTCCAATTGATTTCCTCCTTCATCTACCAAACGTTGTTGCATTGTGACAGACTTCCTACCTAGCGCTTTTAGGTGGCTCCAAAATATCCTAGGCGCGGCCGTCTTCTTTTCGCGAATCTCTGTCATCCAGCGTTCACTTTCACCTTTAATTTTTGCCTCGACTAATTTCTGCACGATGGATTTTTGCTCTAAATATATTTCCCATATTTGGTTGACTTCGTCCTGTGGCCGCTTCTCTTTTTTTGCCTGTCTGTGCTCCCGCGATGCCTCACGTCGCTTCTCGATCGCCTCCCGGATTTCTTTGTTCCACCAACTTTTTGGCTTTCTCTTTCCTTTCCAACAAATAGTTTTCTTCTCTTTTTCCATTTCTTTTGTGATTATATGTAGCAGCTCACTATACTTCCAGTCTTTGCCTGGCAGTTCGTCTACTTTTTCTTCGACTCTTGCGGCTACATTCGTTATTTGTTTGTCATTTAGATACAAGCTGCCAAATTTTGATTCTATGTATTGATTCTATGTCGGCGGCATGGCTCTGCAGCGACCTCACGTTGACGAAGGCGAATGTAGAGTTGTCTTTTCCGACCCAATGAAAAGCAGTTCGAGAAGCTGGGGTTATCGTCACATCACGAGTAGCAGAGCAGAGCTGTTCCTTGCGGTGCCGGGTTGGCTGAGCCGAGCCAAGCGCGGGTGCGCCGCGGTGATGTCCCAGCACATGCGCGGTCGCGCGCACCAGGCTCGGCGGGGCCGTGTCTGGCCTTGTGAAGCTGGCGAAAAGCTATGCACAACGTTTCGCCGGTTGCTGTGCAACATGCGGGGAAGTCATCACTGAGCGGACATTGTTGTTCGCGCGTAACAGACCAACGCTCGGCTTAAACCGATTCACTGTTAAAATGTGCACGTCACCGCTTTCTTTGAACTAGCCGGCGAAGCTAATCAACTCGCGAATCGGCACCAAGATAGGAAGCATGGCTGTCACAACAACCTTCGTCGTTCCCACATGAACCACAGATAATTGACCATCATTTTGTCAGCACTGTGATAGGCCCATGGGGCCTACGCAAAGATGTCTTGCAGCAACACTTCGGACCATACAAATACTACGAGAAATCGGCGCTCTTCAGTACCAAGTGCTCCGGGCGGCTTTGTAAGTTCATAGAGGCGTCACTGAAAACGTTAACTCTCTCGCTACCGTTGGCGAGCATAGTGGGCATAAGATTTTATTGTGATAGCAATTATATGGACACTCCTGGCGGATTTTCGCCGTCACCGTCATGTTCCGGATATGTATATGTACGCACGTATGTAAAAAAGGCAGAGAGAAAAATAAAGCAGTAGGAAAAAAAAACATGGATGATCCCTCTGTCATAGGAATCGGCATAACACGAAAGTGAAACGTGTCTTCACAGACGTAGTTGAGCGTTTGTTGCGCATTCTTTCTCCCCAAGGGCGATGGAATGAATGCTACAGCAACAAATTGTAGTGTCACGCGAAGAACGGCATGCAGGTCGAAAATTGCAACGGGCTGCTCAACCAGAAAGGACGCACGGAACGAACATACACAGGATGAGAGCGAACTGTCACATTTGTAACTTCACATTTGTAACTGCCCTATTGAAAATTCATCCACCATGAGGAATGGTGGATTCCACCATCCACCATTATGGTGGATTATGGTGCTGGAAGATGGTGGCACGTGGTGTATGCTGGATGCTGGAGAATGACGGAGCGTAAAACGGCTCTACAGCGTCGGCACCATCGTGCCTAGCCGTCACACATACATAATTGCATAGAAGGCGATGTAGATAGCACTAGTACAAAAAAAGAAAGAAAAAAAAGACCGGATGCAAAAAAAAAAAAAACTTTCCGCCACCGGGAATCGAACGTCCGACCTGCGGATCCCGAGCCGAGTACTTTACCACCACGACACGCTGACACTTGCTTAGCGACTTGCAAAATGACTAGTCAACATACTAATACACCGTTTGGCTTCAGCTTTGTATGTCTCATACTGGAGACAGACGCGATCTTCACATCCTAATAAAATTTGCGTAGTTATTAAACGCAAACAAACTGCTGCCGGTAACGAATGGCACGTCAATAATGGCAACAGCGCTAACTTTCTTTTAGAATTGACAACGTAACTCCAAAGAAATATGTCAAGTGGAGCGAGGAGCGGGTGTTACTGCGAAGTTTTAATAGCCGTTTCTCGCTTTTTCCAAAGTGCGACATGTGCAGAGGCTTTCTGTCGACTCTAATCTCGTTCGATAAATACGCGCGTACAATTGATTGAGTATTGTGATGTTTTTTTTTTTTTTTCGCGCAACGTACAGCGCAGCCGTACCAGTGCACTGATCTGACGCTGTATCATTAGCTACAACTGCATAACAGCTGGGCCAAAGCAAGTGCAGTGCGCGGGAAAAATACGCCATCATATTGGCTCAGTAAGGCGTGCGAATTGACAAGTCTATGTTCTCGCATACGTGTCAGAGAAGCGCCGGCGAGTGCGACCGGCGGCGGTTGGTGACCGGAGGCGTTTGCTGGAAGCGCGTCGCATCTATGCTCATCGCTTCTTGTGCGGACACCGTACACAAGAAAAAAATGCTTCATTTAGGTTAGCCGATGCCACAGGTGTGCTGTAACGTCATTCGCACTCATCGGAATCGTGTATACTGAAACCCAGAAGCGCCGATAACACGTAGACGGACTCGGTCGCTACGCTATGCCTAACCTTTGGTGGCAATCATGGTGGTAGAATATGATGGTGGAAGTCATACTTGGTGGAGGTTATCTCGACGCAGGCCGAAGGTAAAAGTTTGTGCATTTTAGCTTTGCATGCATTTTCACTAGTACCTTAAAGTGCCGCTGAGGTAAGTGAGTGTGCAAGAATTGCCAGAGTTGCGTTTCAAGCGTGGCGGTATCAAGCGGAAGCTGTTTTCTGGTCTCCAGGGCCCGCTGGAAGGACTCATTTACCTCTCGGCAAATGCCCGGCGATGTAACACAGTTACTGTCGCTGTTCACACCGACACCTCTATACTTGCAAACATGACTATAAAGCAACACATCGCGGATGTGAACCTGATAAGTACGTGCGTAAAATGTAAACATTCACGGCTGCTGTGCTCCAGAAAACTAGTGGCGGTTATTGGCGCCGCATGAATAAAAAAAATAGTGCTGGAAAACTTAATGATCGGTGTTGGCTTCTTTGAACTGCATATATTTCTGCACATTCAAGAGGAAAACATTAGAACTGATGGCGACTTCACATAATGTCACGTTCTGAACTTCCATCATGCCACCGTCATCCACCATGTTTCCATCCTGCCACCGTCATCCGGCTTGTTCACCAAGCCATCCACCAAAACATGTTTTGCTCGCCACCATCAGCCAGCATTTTCCACTTAACACCAAAAGAAGCTCGCCACCACCACGACCATCTGCCACCATTTTTTCCACTCTCGCCACCATCAGCCAGCATTTTCCACTTACCACCAAAAGAAGCTCGCCACCACCACCACCATCTGCCACCATTTTTTCCACTCTCGCCATCATCAGCCATCATGACCACCACAGCTTCCACCACATCCACTATTCTTTCCACCTTGTCCACTATTGTTTCCACCATGTCCACCAAGATTTCCAGCATCCACCAACCCACGATTTTCAATAGGGTGTCACGTTTGTAACTCGTGAGCACCGCGCTCCTTTCGCAAAAGCAGCCGCTACAGTGGGCCAAATGACCTTCGTGCTCTCAACGCGAGACGTACGAACCACCGCGATCACAAGATAAGCGCCCGCAGAAGCGACCACGCCCTGTAGACGCGGTCGCTCGTCGCAGTGGCGACGACCGTTCGGGAGCGCTTTCCTAGCTCTTCGAGCCCGTCGCGCCATCTCGCCAGTGATAACGAAAACACTGCAACACAGATCTCTGAGTACAGGCGACCACGCCCTGTAGACGCTGGCGCTCGTCGCAACAGCGACGACCTTTCAAGTGTGCTCTTCTACGCTCTTTGAGCCCGTCACGCCATCTCGCTAGTGATAACGAAAACACTGTAACACAGATCTCTGAGTACAGCCACCCCGCAAATGGTGTATATAAATAGCTCGCCGTTAGCATTGCCAAGAACGTGCCGTCCGTGGCTGAATGGTTCCGCGCTGCGGAACGAGCGGTCGTGAGTTCAATTCCCGGTGACGGAACCTTTTGTTCTCGTTTTTTTCTTTCCCACTGTTCGTCTTTATATTTTACAACGTCATATCCGTGACGGAAATACGTCAGCAGAGCCGTGGTGAACCCCGGCATAAAACACTTTCGTGTTAAAAAAAGAACACTGTCGACACTTGAAGCGCGTTGCTCAAGCGCAACGACGTAACAACTGTGACAGTTTTTAGTTCACGCATGTCTTGTGTATACCTGTGCGTTCATTTCGGGCGTCCTTCTTTGTGCTCAGCGGCGCGCTGAAAGTATCGAGCTGCTTGTCGCTCTTCGTGTGAAATTCCTATTTCTTGCTATCGCATTCCCTGCTTCGCGCTTGCGGCGAAGCTGTGACTTTTTGAAACAAAGTGACTAAGTGACGACTGTACTCGTCATCAACAAAAATTGGTACCACACGGTACCAGTGAAGACTATAATAATACTACTTTTTGTTTCATCACGGTAGATGGTCACACTCGTTTACGTTTCGTCATTTTTGTCTCGGCTTTGATATGACTGCAAGTTTTCATTGTATTGTCATGCGGTGAAACCACCTTCGAGATAGTTTTTTACGCGATCAGTGAAATAACAGAAGCCCACTGAACTGAATGAATGACACCGTTTCATTGACAAAAAAGGCCTACAAATTCAGGGAACAAATCTTCAGGAAGATTTTATGATAGTTCAAACATGCATGTCCACTCAATATTTGTGTTTTGTCTGGATTTTTCATATATTATGTGGGCCCATTCAAACTGCACGGAACCGAAAAGTTTATTTCTAAGAAACGCTCCCAGCGTGCCCAAAAAAAATATTTGAAGGTGGCGGCGCGGGCGTCGTGTTTTTGCTCACTGCAATATTTTCGGATTTCACGGCCGAATTTAACACGCGCTATAAATGGTGTGTCGAAATTTTTTACTGCTGGTTTTTCATGCCGTCCTCAAAAGGAATAGAATGTTAAAAAAATGGCAAACACGGCTCAAATAAAAAAAAAATTGCAAAGTGGTATGCGCCTTGGCGCCTTTTCTATTTCACACAGGAACTTAAAAACAGTGTCAAATATAGAAAAGTGCCTTTGCAACATTTCTGCGGAAGGTCGTTTTCCTATGGGCAGCGGAAAATAGGAAAAAAAAAGTTAAAGAAGCGAGCTTTTTCAAAAAACTCAATAAACGAATTAAAAACAATAAAAAAACTCCGATCTCAATTTTGGCGACAAATTTTTTTATCAAAGAGGGCTTATGCGAGTGGAAACACAGTTTTAATATCAATTTCCTCATCTGCTTTGTTCACGAGATATAACGGGCCAAAAGGACGCTTGCTGTGTGCGCTCAGATCAGTGCGATTGATGTTTGTTATCAGTTTCCATTTTGCGTAAATCTACATTTTCAATTATTTTGCTGCAGCAAAACTTTGCTCTGGTGGCTTGTCGTCAAGAAAAATGTATTCTCAAATTTTATTTGTGTCTAGCGTGTGGGGAGGGTGGGCTGCGGCCGTTCTCTAAAGGGCTAACGCGTACGCAGTTTGCAGCCTACAACCTGTTCTTACCTCGTCATTAATCGCTAATCAGGAGCACGCGAGACACCACCAGCACATGGTTTAGGTGACTTTGCCAAAACTCGCCTTGCACACTAAACAAAGCATCTGTATGCAGCGGCAGGTCAGCTTAATCTATAACTAAATGCCACAGTCAGCAGGCACGCTGTCACGGAGGCGCTTTCTCACTCACTGCCTGCATGCTTCCCTTCCGTTACATGCTTTGTACACTCTAACCGTCTTCCCCATTCGGCGAACACTGTGCCTGAGTAACATTCGTAAAAAAATATCTGACTCCTTTACGAGCCGTTTATTTCGCTTCCCGCTATCACATGTTTTCGGCGTGACAGATAACGTCTTCCTCCAGGCGTGCGCAGTGTTCCCCTTCAGGGGGGGGGGCGAAGGTTTATCGCGGCGCCCCCCCTCCCCATAAAACCAATGTATGGGGGGCAGACTTTGTGCCTCCTCTTCTTAGGTACTAGCATGGTACTAGAGAGGGCGGCCGTACCACCCGCCCTTTTTCGCATGCCTATAGTCTTCCTGTATCATATTCACCTTTACCTCTGCATTTCAGCAGCCAGAAAACGAGTGGTGCGGCATAAGCGGACATTAGCCTTGATTTTGACGAGTGTGGCCCACAAATTATTTATCACAGCACAAAGCGTTTAGACACCCTTGGTCATAAAAAACGCCAGGTCCGCGCTGAAACCGCAGCACAGTGGCACCGAAAGCTGGAAGAGCGGCGTTTGTAGAGCCCCTTGTAAGCTCTCTTGGGGCTACAATACAAGTACACTAGAAAGGTACCCACTACGCCATAAATCACAATTTTGTGAAGTTGGGAAGCACCTACTAAGCCATTATTCGTCATTCTGCGGAGAAGCGAGGCGCCAGCTACACGTCTGTAAGGCATTATGTCCACTTTGTTGACGCGACGACTGATGACGATGAAGAATTATGGCTGAGCCCTTTGTAATGGGTTGGAAGCTTTAAACGGCCCACCAATTATGTAATTTGCATTGGGTGACGCCCGGTCGCAATTTCCCTCTCCTGTCATGCTAACATACGTTGACGTGGGAGAGAGACGGGGGGGCGAAGAATTTTACTGAGACCCCGAGGAAATTGATCATGCGCTTATGGGCTTCCTTGGGAACCAATACAAGTGCACTTGCGAGGAACTCGTTACGCTATACACCATTGTAATTTTACTGAGACACCGAGCAAATGGATCATGCACTTATGGGCTTCCTTGGCAAGCAATACAAGTGTACTTGCGAGGAACCCACTACGCTCTAAATCATTGTAATTTTACTGAGACCCCGAGGAAATGGATGATGCGCTTATGGGCTTCCTTGGCAACCAATACAAGTGCACATGCGGTTAACCCACTACGCTATAAATCGTTCTTTTTAAATGCGAAGCATTTCTTAGCGAACCTCAGGCACTTTGGCCGTTTCTATCTACGTATCTATCTATCTATCTATCTATCTATCTATCTATCTATCTAGCCGCCTACGGCTGGGCGCTCTCCAGGTCGTCTCCATAACTTGAAATATACCAAAATTGGCATGGCAAGGTATCAGTGTATGACGAACACGATTCACTGGTCATGACATGAATAACGCAAAATACCTGTCGCGTACGTCATGAAACCCTTTCTCTCAGTCACGTGTGGCACATACCCGCATACCAGAGTTCATGTTTTGCGGGTATGTGCCACAGGTGATACAGTCTCAACCAACACAATAACCGCGAACACACACACATTGACACGCAAGGAAAGTGTTAATAATTGTTGGGGTTTCATGTCCAAAACCATGATATGATAATGAGAGACGCCGTAACGAAGGGCTCCGTAAATTTTGACCATCTGGTATTCTTTCATGTGAACCGAGGTCGCACAGTACAGGAGCAACTAGCATTTTGCCTCCATCAAAATTCGACCGCCGCGGCCGGGATCGAACCCGCGACCTCCGGGTCGGCAGCCGAGCTCCGTAACCACTACACCACTGCGACGGACGCAAGGAAAGTTAGGAAGCTGAAGACAGAACAGCCCTGGAAGACGCTCAACTACCATCCACTCGTCGACGTGGTCAGCAACGTGGACCACGCGGATTACGCAAAAACCCCGTCAAACGCTTCCTACTATAAATCTGCCGAGAGCACCAGGCCTACCATGACCCAACAACGCCTGGTCCTTATACTGCATCAAAGACGGCTTGAATGTGGACAGGACACCAAATACATTGCTGCCACGTCCAGGACAGGCGGCATCAAAGATCATTTCATCGTAAGAGGCACCCAGGATTTCCACCAGCTGTACTATGCCTCGCACTTCACTGCACTTAGAGCCCTCGTAGCCGCGATCACGAACGGATCCGAATAACCAGTAACAAGTCCGGTCCAGCTGCTAGGGCTCACTGATCACGATGATGATGACCTTGTTCAAGAACTCTCAAGAACCCCTTCCACACATGCACGCGGGTTCGTGCGTGCTTGCGTTCGTTCTCCGTGCGTTTGTGCGTTCTCCATCATAACGGTCAAGTATAAGCATAACAAAAGTAACAGCTGCAACGCTGACGGTAACGTATGTGCAGTGCGCCTGTGCGTGCCACTCGGCTTTGTATATATCTAGGGAAACATTCCTGAATGAAAGTTAGTTTGAGTAACGCCTGTCCTGCGCATCGGTGTTCCTTCTTTGTCTTGTTCGGATTCGCACTATTCAGTATTGAAGAAAATATAAGCACTCTATATCAGCTTACCGCGTCTGGTGTTGGTAACACCCATGTCAATGTAGGCATCGTTACGCAACTGTAAACAACTGGTTATATAATACATTATACATATGCAACTGTTCAACATATCAGCGTGCGTATGCCACTTCCACATTTATCTAGCGTCATTCCGTAACGTTTCGCTCAGTGGGAAAAATTACGCCACAGTCACCATCCCGCGCATGCTTCGCATAACATCGATTCCCACGGTACGTGGGATCTGCCGAATTTTTTTGAGAAGTAGGGCAGCAGGCACTGTGCCATTTTTCGTCAATCTACGGACAGCCGTAGTACCTGCTAAACGCATGTAAGGCATTATGCGCACTTTGTTCATGCCGTGCCTGATGACGACGAAGAATTATGGCAGAGCCCTTTGTAATGGGTTGGAAACATTCAACAACCTACTCGTTGCGCAATTCGCATTGTGTGACGCCAGGTTACAGAATTCGCGCTGTGCGACGCTTGGTGCTTATTTTACTCTTCTACCACGCAATATTTCATATGCTAAAATGGTTGCTTCCCGACATGAAGCCTGTATAGGACCTTTTTGCGAAGCAGTTTCAAGCACCGGCATGGCTCAGAGTTTGAATACTGGGCTCCCACGCAGGGGGCCCGGGTTCGAACCTCGTTCCAACCTGGAATTTTTTTCTTATTTCGTTTTTTTTTCTTATTTCGAGCGGTACTGGTTGCGGACACCGGCGGCGGCGGACAACTACGGCGCCAAAAACGGCCGGTGAAATATCATTACAGCTTTCGCTGTAAAATGTGAAACATGAGCAGTTCTGGAAAATCACTCATGACAGCAGCGCAGCAGTGAGAGAATGTGTGCGGCGCTGTTCAGTGTAAACGCTTTGACTTGCTCTAGCTGCTCACTACACGCGACGGGCGCTGCCCATGGCTAGGTCCGAGTACTCTGTGCCGATCATTTGGCCATTCACAAAAAAAAGGTTGCTGAGAAAATCACTTTCGTTGCTTCAATTTTTTTCTTGCTGTTTTTGTTGTTGCCAACATCCTGAAGCTACTGGCATGGGCTGAGGATTTTCGCGACACCTGCGAGGTCTCCTAGCATATCTTTACGCGCCTCAAGTCAAACCTGTTTACAACTATGAGAACCACGATGAGGTAGACCAGGCATATCTCCAGGAAGAAGCAGCGATTGTTATCTTGAACAGGTGTGCCCCTCTTTCCTCTCATGCTTGTAGGCGAGGTTGTAGGCTGCTAACTGTATATACGTTAGCCCTTTAGAGAGCGGCCGTATCCCACCCAACGCACACGCTAGACATAAATAAAATCTAAGAATACGTTTTTCTTGACGACAAGCCACCAGAGCAAAGTTTTGCTACAGGAAAATAATTAAAACTGTAGATTTACGCGCAATACAATCTGACAACAACCATCAGTCGCACTGAAGTGAGCCCACACAGCGGGTCATTTTTTCCCGTTGTATCTCGTGAACAAAGCATATGAGGACATATGAACATATGATATTAAATCCGTGTTTTCACTGACATGAGCGCTCTTCGAATAAAATTTGTCGTCAAAATTGAGACCGGAGTTTTTTGTATTTTATTTTTTCGAATATGAGCTTTTTTTGAAAAAAACTCGCTTCTTTACCTATTTGTCTTTTGCGCTGCCCCTAGGAAAACGACCTTCCGCAGAAATGTTCCAAAGGCTCTTTTATATATATATTTGACACTGTCTTGAAGTTCTTGTACGAAATAGGAAAGGCGCCAAGGCCGATTACACTTAGCAAACTTTGTTGATTTGGGCCGTGTTTGCCATTTTTTTCACATTTGTTCCTTTGAGGACGGCATAAAAAAGCATGGATGTAATTCACAGTAATGCGTAATAAAACCAACAGAAAAAAATGTCGACACTACGTTTATAGTTCGCGGTAATTTCGGCCATGAAATCTGAACATTTTGCAGTGACTAGTACGCCCGCGCGGCCACCTTCAAATATTTTTTGGTGCGCTGGGAGCGTTTCTAGGAAATAAAACTTTCGGTTCCGTGCGCTTTGAATGTGGCCACATGACATATAAAAACCCAGGCAAAACACAAATATCGACCAGACAGACATGTTCGGTTATCTCGTGGAATCAGCCTTCAGGTAATTTCGGCACGTTATTCTTCTTTCGTTATGGTAGCAAAAGGGTCAATTCGTCCATTGCACGATGTCGTGCTGAACTGCTTTCCACCAAATCATAATATGGACTGCTTCGTCTATGCCACGACTCATTCCTGCATCTAAATCTGTTAGAAAACAATGCCGTTCTCCAAAGCATAGGTTAATGCATACTTGAGCAGCATTGAGTCGCTTTTCACTTTTGCAAAAACAAAGCGTTCCATGGAAATATCATTGCACACATGCTAATACTGCTATATGTGTATTCTGATCAATCACATTCCAAGATCACTCCAAAGCTGACGCATGCGAAATCAGGCGAAGCTAAAATAGGACGTGCAAGACGCTAAGACAGATGCAGGGGCGAGTTCGTTCGTAATTATGATATATTTTAACAGCACAGAAAGACGGAACCCCGAGTAAGACACTCAGGCACAGCGCTGAACTGATAACGCCAAGCATTTTTATGGCGCACACCAAAGCAAAGGAAGAATGATTACATAACATCAAGCGATAGAAATGCCTCGTGTATGAGGTAATATTATAATGAAACAGTTGTGAGCTCAGGGCTGTGTCTGTCTGTCTCCGTGGGTGCTTTGTCTTTTTGCGTTGTTAAAATCTTTCATATGAAAGACGCGTTTTTTCGACGTACTCAATACGGGTAGAAACAGCGCATAATTTGGGAAAATGCTAGCGTCCCGCTTCTTTTCGAGGGAGGATTTGCCGAAGTAATGGCCAATAGTCATATACTTCTCGGCACTTGCTGGCTGTTATTCAATTTTTCGATTGATAAGTTATGCAACTACAGATGTGGTCGTTAGAAGAGACTAATTAGGTTCGCATTGCGCAAGCATGAGCGCGTGGCCTAGTGGCGAAGGCACTCGCTTTCGGCACGGGGGGATCTGGGTTCAAACTGCAGTCACGGAAAGAAAGCTCCTTTAGTATTATTAATTGTTTTTTGGGTGTGCTCCACCTGTTGGCGAGGAGAATTTTCGGAACACGGGTCTCACAGATCAGTCAATGCAAGCTTCGCTTGAAGAAGCAGTCATCTTTACTAAATATCCGCCTCAGTTAAAGCGAGCAATTTTAAATATGTGCAAGAACATGATATAGGCAATATTTTACACACGTGATCACGTGTAGGTAAATGCCATTGCATTTGTTTCTTAGGCGTCCTAAGTTTGAGATCTCCGAAAATGAAAAATCGCATTAGTGTGTACGTGCTGCACATCAACCTGTTTTGATAAAAAGGTACCCTTAAAGGATCAACATGATCTATTAGACAGATATCCACTAGGACACATACACATCACGCGCAACTACCCAATAGAAAATGAGCATGACCTGCGAAAATGTGACAAATGCCGAGAACATTCTTGTGGTTTTAGGTGCCTTTTACAGTAGTTATGAATGTTTCAGTTATAGCCTGCTTTCTCAACAGATCAGCGCTGGTTAGCACAATCTTTAGCTATTTACTTCAACTAGATCCTGCGTTTTTTTGTGAATTTGATATTGCTTTCATCAAAATATGTCCTTTGCAGTGACCTTCAATCTGTCACTCACGTGTTCTTGCCACCATTCAGCTGATTCATACCACTGGCGTTAGCTTTATACATAAGAACTGTAAGATATATGGTGTGCTTCTGCACTGAAATTTGTACCTCGAATGGGTCCATTGTATAGATTACATTAACTCATAAATGCCCAGGGTATTTACAAGCAGGTACATATAAACGTTGACTCCATTCAAAGCTTCATATGCAAGCCACCATGCTCTTCAGTAACCGTTCCACAATTTCAATTATATCAAAGACGCGTTATGAACCCCTTCGTCCTGTTCCACTTTCCACATAGTTTATGATATGGATTCCTGTTTTCATTTTAAACAAATCATTTTTCATAATACAGCCGATACATATTTAAAAAAATGTGTAGTGAATCGCTAACAAACAATTTATGTACGTTTTCATTATCTTTATGTCTTCATTATCGGCTAATCAAAAATGTTAAGATTGTTATTTGTAGTAGCCTCGTGTGGGAAGAAATACGTAATTCCAGGCCTTTTATATGGCACCCGCTTCGTTGTAGCGCCGATGCTAATGAATCTGAGTCACATGCAATAAACGAATGAAAAGCCGTCTATTGTTGAAGGAATCGAAGAGGAAGGCTTTTTTCCGGGATGATCTCGTTATTCTTCTCGAAAACCAGCACGAATTTTGCGACCTTCCACGCACGAAAAGCTGGTGGAAGGAGCAATTGAGCGCCGGTGGAAGGAGCAAATGAGCGCCCTGTCTTCGCGGGCGTCAGGCACGGGTGTCAGCTGTATGTTTCCGTAGTGTTTTTAGCAATTTTAAGGTAATTAATGCGATTACTTTTGGTTACATCTGTTAATTGCATTACTTTAGACCTTGTTCAATAATTTTAAGCCGGTTTTGAACCTTGATATCTTTGTTTTGGGCTGTATTGACCATTTGATTGCGGGCGTGTTTACACCATGTGAGATTTAAGGATGGACGACAAGCCGGGTCCCTAAAGCGCTACGCATCTAAAACAATGCCTCCGCCCCCCTCCAGCGCCTGGACAGTCCTATTGGCCTGCAATGTGAGGTAATGTTCCCCTGGGCGTCCTTACCTTACGTGGCATCGTGTTCATCAGTTCTTCCGCTTCACTACGAATACACGCGTTGGCTCTGCGGTGAAGCGGTTTTGGCCAGGCAGTTGTCGCGCATGTCGCATATTTTGTAGCGCTAGCTACACATGCCTAGCTGGAGCCGATTTCGCGTGGAGGGTCATGAACCGTGCTGCGCATGCGCGAGGATCAGTGATTTCACACAGCTGGGTCACCAGAGCTGGCATCTCACGCACTCTCCGACACCGCCGCGCGCGGCTCACCGCTGCTGGTCTGTGCGTTCGGGAGGAGTGGCGTCGTTGGTGCGGCAGACACGCTGCCGCCGGTGCACACGCAGACTCCGCCACCGCCGCGCGCGGCTCGCCGCTGCTGGTCTGCCCCGCATTCGAGAGGAGTGACGTCGTAGCCATAGACACACTGACGCTGGCGCCCGCGCCGCTATTCGCCTTCGTGTGCAGTCGCCGTGTGACACTGCGCTGGGGCCTCTTCATAGCGCCTGCGCCTCTGACTGGCGTTTGCAGGTGGTAACGCCATGGAGAAGAAGAGTGCAAATGCTGCTCGACGGCGCAGAAGAGCCGAGAAGCTTATCTCATCGAATCCCAAGTAGTTGCCTGGCAATTAGCGGTTCAGCGTACGAAGAGTGAACAGAAGAAGGCTAATAATCCTAAACAATCTGGAAAGCTAAGAATAATCAGCTGAACCTTTGCTAACGCTACGTATATCCTGGCATAGCCGAGCTAAGGCACTGCACATTTTTTTGTTTGCACTACGAGGGCTTTGTACTCCTCGCACCGCGTTTGCTCACCGCGCCGCTGTGGCACGAGTGGCACGTGAAGGAAGCCTTGCTCGGTCATTCGCGGCGCGCCGATGATGCAGTTACTCACGTTATGTTACATTACCGAAGGTGGTGTAGTCAGGTTGGCGGGCCACGGCTACCCGTCTTTGAGGCAGATGAAGGCGGGATGGCCGAGCGAAATACCGAAGCCATCCAATAAAGACACCACCACCTTGTCAGTCTTTTTCTCGCAAATGAAAGCAGCCATCGAGCATAGATACAGTTCTATGAAACCACTTTCAATATAGCTGCTTTGAATTGATATCATGCTGTCGCTAGCTGTAATCAGTGTGAAATATGATTTCCTGTACCACAATTCAACTTTTGCATTTTTGTCTGCGACACATCGGAGTGTGCGTGAGCTGTATTGAATATCATGAATAATTACAAAGCAGCAGCAATTGAACGACACCGCGTGTCCTGTTTTGATTTCCCGCACATGTTGTATAAGTTTTCCAAACGTTTAGCAGAGTCACGTCGCAGGGCGAGATGACATCGCTGATTATGAGAGGCATTTTTTACAGAAGGTTTCTCACTTGACTTTGCTATTGAAGCCTTTAGATATCTCATGGCGAAACAAAGTTATTCAAAACGTCGGGCCTGCCCGGTGCACGCCGCACGTCGGAGCCAAGTCTGAAATAGAGGCATATTTAGAGACCGTCGAAAAGTCCATTGTGGCGAATAGTAAAAGTAGAGTTGCAAGGTACTCTCAACGCCAGAAATCATAATTTTGCGAAGTAAGCAAGTAGCCTTTGTGCCATGATTCATCTTTCCAGGGAAAAGCGGGGCACCCGCTACACATCGGTAAGTGATTATGTGCACTTTGTTAGTTATATGGCTGATGCGGATGAATAATTATGGCTGAACCCTTTGTAATAGGTTTGAAGAGTTTAGTCACCCACTCTTTACGGCAATTCTCATTGGGTGAAGCCTGGTGTTCTTACTCTTGTACCTTGGTATGCTATATCTGTTAACATATTTACTTGCCTTATATGATTCATGTATACGGCCTGCTTCCAAGAAGTTTTAAGCACTGTTGTCGCTTCACAGTACAGTACTCGAATGGCAGTTGGTTTTATTGTGTATTTTTTCTAGCTTTTTGTTGAAATTGTATGTACCAGCATAACGACAAACCACCCAGAGGCACTTCTGGCACGAATTACTTGGGTCAGGTATCGACACTTCCTATTCTGTCACGTTACAATGCGTCCACATGACGAATGTTGCACCAAGTAAATCTCGTTTAGCAATTCTCTCTGAAGTTTTTTCAGCACCTCAGCACCACGCTGCACGACCTCTAAAGACAAAACTACTACTCTCACGTTTGTGCGTTCTATTTTTGACGAATATGAATTTTTAATTTGAAGTTCGCAATAAACTTCATACTAGTCGCGTGATAAAGAGAAGCATTGGTAATGGAAATGACGTGTGCTCCATGAACCTCGGTACTTGCTGTGAAAAGGTGAATGGAACTGGCGCAGTTCTGCAGAACATTTGATTGTCAGGTATTTTTATATGCACAACGTATGGCTCTTGATGGTACTCGCACCTGGCGACATCAGTTTTCCTGAGAGCACAGATAATTTACCGCCGAGTATGGTTGTCCAAAAATTCCAAAAACTAAAAACAAAGCAATGCAACATACAAAAGGAGGCATTATGTGTAGCATTTAATAGATATGGTATATAAGCATGATTTTATGACAAAAATGACAAATGCAGTGATAGAATAAATAACTATCGCACGCCTTGCTGATGTCGCCGACTCCGATATGACATCAGTGCCGCGTAGCGTGTAACATGCGCTTCGCGTAGCCCTCACTTGTTAGAGCCCTTCTCATGCCCTCCTCACACTTCTTGGTACTCCAAACGCTAGGGTCTAGTGCTAGTGAAAGCACCTAAGGGAATAGTTTTATCTGATAATAATAATCATTGGGGTTTTAATGTCCCAAAACCATGATATCATTATGAGAGACACGTAGTGGAGGGCTCCGAGAATTTCGACCACCTGGGGTTCGTTAACGTGCACATGAATCTACGTACACGGTTCTCAAGCATTTACGCCTCCATCGAAAATGCAGCCGCTGTGGCCGAACAGTTAGATCGCCTAAATTTTTCTTGTATTCCTTAAAGCAACCATAGGCTCACAGTAGATGGAGCTGAGGCAACGAGAAACACGGCTCAGCTGCGCCCTATTTCCTCAAAATATTTCTGCGGCAGGACTATCTCGCGAAACATTCCGTGCGAACATACCAGCCGAGCCAACCTCGTTGCCAATGTATCATTTCTTGGCAACATTCACTGCGTATGCTATCACAGCATGTCACCCCATACACAGTGCTGGGCAGTATCGAAGATACATGTATCTTAGATACTATCTTAGATACTATTTGGGTATCTTGTATCTGTATCGCAATACGTCTCGCAAAATGAGTATCTGTATCGTGTATCTTAAGATACAAAATACTGCTATCGCAACGCTACCGTGCGAAACAATTATCGCTGGCTGAACTCCGCTTCCGAAGCTTGTACCGGCGCCACTAAGCCACCTGAATAAAACTAAGGGCAGCGACATAAATTTATCTTTCTGCAAGAGTCCTCTAGTGAAGGCAAGTGATGAGGTATGAGCGTCCCTATTGGTGGAGCAGAGTCAAGTGGCAGCGCTCGCGCAGTCTCGACACAAACACGCGCGCGGACGTCTACACCCAGCCCACGTAGTTCTTGTTTTCTCGATTTTTTTTGTTTTACTTGTGTCAGTTCCATGACACTTTCTCTTAGCCACAGTCCTGCGCCGCGCACTCTAATGAGCGCAGAATCTGTCACGGAAATTCTTATGCCGCTTTCGTGTCGTTATTGAAGATTCTCTTGCGTGGTACTTTGTTACGAAATCTGAAGAATGCAAGAACGGAGTTGCTTCGCGTCTCATGGCTTTCACACACCAGCGACTTGAAGGACTTCGTGGGTGGAAGTTTGCCTTACATACGATGACATTGGCTTATATGCAGATAATGTTCTAAGGACTATAGCTCGACCGATACCGATGCTCGATCTATTAGAACAAGTCCTTACCTTGCAAAAGATATATCGGTGTACCGTATCTTTTTCTTCCTGCTAGCTTTTTTCAAAATTTTTTTGAAATCATAAATTCATAGCACAAACGCTTTCTTACCTGCGCTTCTTTTGGATATGATAAATTTCCAAGGTCTCTATTGTTTTTTCTGGTGTTGGCGATGAAATATCTCTTCTGTAAAGGGCTGCCAAAAGAAGCCCTCTGCTTTGTTGCTACTTTTAAATGTCTGCGTTATATTTGCTACTGTTTACACATTTACACGTCACTTGAATTTACTGTTCTTCCAAGGAGATTTTGAAAACGGATATATAGTTATGTGGGCGTGCCTTGAGTATACAGTGATAATAATATTTGAGGTTTAACGTCCCCAAACCACATTATGATTATGAGAGACGCCGTGGTGGAGGGCGTCGGAAATTTCTACCACCTAGGGTTTTTCAACGTGCACCTAAACCTATTACTCTGGCCTCAAGGATTTTTGCCTCCATCGAAAATTTATCCGCCGCGGCCAGAATTCGTTCCTGCGACCTTCGGGTCAGTAGTCGAGCGCCATAACCACTTGGCCACCGCGGCGGGCTTTTAGTATAGAACATAAACCATTCTGCTTTAGCGCCTAATGAATGAATGAATTGAACCTTTATTTCGCAGGAGAGGAAGGCGCTCGGCCGCAGTTTGGGAATAGGTGGGGAAAGGATTGTTCGGTAAACAGCATATGCACAATAAATTAACATCACTTGGTGTGAATCCGTTTTCGGTATAAGTTCAATGGAGTCGCTCTCGCGCGAGATCGTCGACCTCTTCTACACCACTCGAATCAGGCCACTTATAGTAGCATAGTTCGCAAGTGCTTTTTGTGCTTCATCATTCGACTGTAGTACGCTTCCTAAAGCGCTTATGTCGTCGCGTGGCAAGTGTTGGATGCGTGTTCTTCCTCGCGAGAAAGCTGAGCAAATCCAAATGAGGTGGTGTAAATCTGCTCTGCATATTTCTTGACAATGTGGGCATCGAGGAGAAGTGTTTGTCATTGCTTGTCTGGGTCTAATCCATTTGTCAAGTACATGTGGTATGTATGCTGCATTGGCCATACCCTAATTAAGAAATATCTCTTGCTGGCGAGTAAGTCCGCCCTTGTCGCTTAATAGAGGTGCTGGTGTAGCTTCTAATAGCCTTCGTTACTGTCGGTTTTCAATTTTACGTGAATATAATGCATAAATGCTCTGCTAGGAGAGCCTGCGCGCAGCATTCCTAGGTAGGGATTGAGGTCCGCCAGGTTTGGCGACGAACTGGGGTGTGGGGTGCTCAATGAATAGTCAACCGCATGAGCGGCTTCGTTTCCCCCGTCCGTGCCAGTGTGACCCAGTGTCCACAAAATTTCCGCATCGATTCCGCAATCCTCTAATCTCTTTAACTTTTTTTCTAATATCGTTGGCCACCGCATCTTCAGTCGTTGTTGCTGTAACTTCAGCCACCGCTTCGTATGAATCGGTGAGTATACGAAAGCTATTTCGAAGACTCTCGCTTGCTGTGTTACCTGCGTCAATCAGAATAGTGTTGACCGCTCCCCATATGGCCAACAACTCTGCGTGTAAGGGTGCACCACCGGGAAGCTGGCAACTGTGAGAGCCATTGTAGCGGGATGCGGATGTGCTGACCCAGGCCATACTAGCTTGTTCGTGTATGATTGTTGCGTCAGTGTAGATTTCGATGGTTTTCTCAGGTTTTGTGAGGCGCTGCCTTTTCTCGAAGAGTTGCCTGGTTTTTGTGTTGCGCCTAACGATCGGGCGTTGTTGTTTCCGTGTGCTCAGCGGTGCTTCCCAGGGTAGCGCTGTGGTCGTTTCCTCGTGCCCCAACCGCGCATGAACTCTGTTGTCCCATGCCATGATTTGTTTGCCTTGTAGTGTGTTATCAAGCCGACATCGCATGCGAATTCGTGCTTCATTGATTATGTCCCTTATTGGTGGTATCGGCACAAGCTTGAGCAGCTCCTCGTTCCTCGTGTGCTTCGGGAGTCCAGCTATCGTACGGAGGGTCGCCCTGTGTAACTTCTCGAGGTCACGGAGGTCTCGATCGGAGAACTCATACACAGGTGCCCCATAAAGAATCCTTCCGACAGCGACTGCTTTGGCAAGTGTTTGGCACGTTTTCTGTCTTGCTCCACCGTGTTTATTGGAAATGCGTCGGACCATGTGCAACATCGGGCTCCATGTGCGTCTTAAGGCTCGGATCCATTGACGGGGACTGTTGCAACTAGCAATCTGTGCACCAGCGCTTAATAAAATAGTGAAATTGAGTTTGAATTACAATAATGGAAATTATTAGGAACTATCTTGTCGATGTTAGATGAGGGATTCGAGAAACATTTATACCAAATGCACCGTTTTTCTCATGAGCGTCCGAACTAGTATTTTCAGGCAATTTTGCATGGGCAGGTAATTTTCTATTGTCTTACCTTAACAAGTAATCTGACGATACTTCATCCTTAATTGTTATAGCTAATAGTGGTCCCGCCTGCATCGGGTTTCTATACTTATTCACGCTGAATGTTTGATACAGAACTTTCTGTCTTATTTATTTATAATTTCTTTTTTCCCCTTTTCTAGGCCTCCCTCTTTTTTGTTACTATTACTAGTCGCCAGATCATCGGAGCTGTAAGTGGCAATAGCGCGAATAGCGGTGGTGTCCTGCGACGCTTTGTGCAACCGTACTTCCATGCGCTCTTATTTATTTATTTTGGTGTGATTGGGTTTAAACCGCAAAACAAAAGCTGTTAGCACCACTCGGTGCAAGCCGCACCCACAATGTTTCGGAAGCTTCGCAATTTTTCCCAATTCTTCTGTTAAAATAGGCGCAGGACGAGAGTAGTCTAGTTTAATAAGGAGCTCGCGCGACCTCCTGCGATAACGCTGGAAGCTTTGATCCCTGATATTTGAAAGACGATGCGTTCCGCCGATGATAAGATTACCGACGACCGACGAATGTGATCGCCGCTATCACCGCTGAGCGTGCTTTGCTTTTACTTTCAGTTATTTAGTTTTCTTGGCTCAAGTTAGCTAAGTAAAGAGTTTCATTTCTACAATTTGACTGCCGCCTTCATAATCGACACTATACCACGTGACAATACAATACGTCTGCGACGTTTCCTTGTTGCACATGTTCTTTCGTTGAATAAAAATTGTTCAAAGATTGCACGTTAATGAGTATATTGATAACGAACGCTTTACACTAGAAGATACGTAGAATATGAACAGTCATTTCTGTTTTATGTCCTCTTGTACAGTGTGCGTCATAAAAAATGTAGCTACCAGCTTTGTTGCTGCTGTACACCTCTCCGGTGATCCAGTATTGCGTAGCGGTGGCTTACGGACAAGGTATACGTCCACGCCTGTGTTTGCACCATCGTGACAAGGCTTTTTATTGAAGTTCTTGTGATTAGATGGCCCGCTAGCTGGTCGACAAGCTGAGCAGCGACTCCCATCAATTACAAAAAAAAAGCAAGAATCGCGCTCTGCGAAATTTATAAAGAAATGTCCTGTTAAGCAGCTTAAACAAACCCCAGTAAGTTATTTCGTAAATGAGCTAATGTACTTTGAGCAAGAAGGACAAAACTTTTAGGATACTAAGATACATTTCATTCAAATTGAACAAGGTTGGTCACAGTTATTAAATTTCAAGCAGACATTTTTGTGCATTCAGTTTGCTGCTACAATTTATGGATCTATAATAACGAATTTGGAAATGTATCGAAGTATCTTAAGATACAATTGGCAAGTATCGTATCGGATACAATTATTGCGGCAGTATCTTGTATCTGTATCTCAAGTACATTTTGCCTGAGTATCTTGTATCGTATCGCGATACAATTTCAAAGTATCTTTGCCCAGCCCTGCCCATAAACATATGATCTTGTTCACTAGCCTTCCACAACTCGATCTTTGCACGGTTTATATATAAATATAAAAACATATTACTTCATGCCGTAACGAGAACTTATGATAGCTCAGGAGCGGTTTGTGCTGACGCATTTGAAACTACTTATGCACCCGTAACGTCAATGAGGCTGCTGATTTATTGAGCTCCGTCAAGCTGCGAAATGTCAAAAATGATGAGCGATTATAACGAGCTTCTGCTTCTGTTTCTCGCAAATTCAACAGAATCTTTGGTCGTGGTAATGTATTTTATGCATAGTATCTCCGTCGTATTGCTGCCGACGTTATGTTTTGTAGGGGCGTATGCAACCCTAGGTCTGGAGGAACGGAGAGACCCAGTTGGTAAGGATACATTTTCACGTTGTCTTGAAGGTGTAGAAGGCGGCATTCGGGCTGCTCAAGGCAAAGCTCTTCATTGGGCGAAATTGTGCCCAGGAAATGAAATGCCAAAGTACAAGCAATGCATGCTGAACTGTTAAAGCGGCGGTAAGGGTCGTTGGCCGTCGGTAATCTGCTCTTGTGTGGAATGCGCCGGGTTTTGTATGTACCCTATCGAATCTTTTGGCATTTTCACGTTAGTACGAGAATAAACAAGACCACCCGTGCTCTGCGCGTAATCTCAACCGAACATACGCAATTTCCAGACACTTTGGCACGACCTGCGATGAGCGGTCGTAATAGTTTCACTTGCGGGTGAAGCCCGAGTACTTTAAAATAAAAGGGATGAGTGCGCATGGCAATTTCTCACATTTTTAAAACACGTACGACAGACTTGGAGGACGCTTGAGCTTCGCCCACAAGAGCAGAACGCCATAGCGCTCTTGGGCCCACTTCTGATATGTTAGCGAGGCTTTTCTTCTTGGTAGACCCCGCAAGCATGCCACGACGAAAGTAATATTTGTGCGGATAATATAGGTAGTTTTCAACTATCCAAGATTGGCTACTTCAAGTACGATTGTGAAGTGCCTATTACGCCGTAATTCAGCCTTCCGCGAACCACAGTGTAAACATGTTTGCCCTTGGGTTACGTAGAAAGCTGAAGGTCAAATGCTGCCGATTACGTCTCCGTTGCGAAATAAAGCTGTCCTTTAAGCAGAGTCTCCTTAGCAACGTTTACGTATTATCTTTGAAGCGACAGTAGTCCGCATACGTCAAAAAAGTAGAGTGCTTCCAAAACGGATCACATACATTAAATATGCTTTGGATTAATGGAGTCGACGTTCTAAAAAAAGGTCGCCTCGTCGGAATGAAGCATTGGGGAACACATTACTGGACGCCAATCACAAATGGCCTGACAATCTCAAGAACATATTGCCACGCCCACTTTTATTTTGATCTATTCCGGTTTGACCAGCAAGAACTGTTATCCACGCTTGGCGCTGTCCGCGAAGCAGTGCTCGAGAAGCTTCGCGATTATAGTAGATAGTTTCGTTAAGATTGCGCGCCGCACGCGAATGTTCCAGCTTTGTCGAGAGATACCGCCGCCACCAGCGATATCGCTAGAAAGTTCGATAGCGCCTGTATAAAAGCCGACGCGCTTGACCGCTTGTCAGTTAAGGGACGGTCGACGCTCTGTTCGCCGCTGTCAGTGCATATCGTGTGTATTGCTGTAAATTAACTTTCCGTTTCTCGGCCACAAGTTCGGCCAAATAAGGAGTTTCATTTTTGACACCTCGCCTGCGGTCTTCGTCAGCGTCACGACCACGTGACATCTGGTAGATGTGCTGCTTCTTTCATGTACCGGACGCCCCCGTCAAGCCGTGAACCGGGCCCAAGTCGCGAGCAAGACATTGTCCCTGATCCCGTTAATCGGGATCGGCAATCGCCGGGCGGACTCTAAGGGCTGCCGTCAAGGCCCTCCGAAAACGCACCACGAAAGCGCGGACAATTTAGAGTTGGTCCTTTGGTGCGCCAGCGAACGCCGGTTGTGGTCCAAAGACCGAGTCAGAGCCGAGAGTCGATAACACAAACGAAAACGAAATATATTCTCAGTTAAGGCAATACAAAAAATACAAACACATGCACACTCGGCTGGTACCAGTTACAACTTCACAATATAATTCAGATAGTGTTTACACAACGGGAGCTAAACAAACAAATCACACGCTACAAATGCAATCGCATGCATTACAACTATTCAACGACGGTTAAAGTCCTGAATAAACAATGGCGTATCTAGTCCACAATACTAGGACGGTAATCGAATGCTTCTCTTCAAGGAAACACTCACGCCAGCTCCAGCGTTGATCGTCATAGCTCAACCGTCGTCGTGACTTGCTCACACGGTGTCGTCATCGGATTCTTCCAAAGCGACGATCGACTGACCGCACACCATCATAAACACGTCTTCTTTGGCTAACAGAGCCACACGTAGTTCGTTCCTCATGCGAGGAGTAAAGCAGGAGCTGTTCGCGGGTCTGATGCGGAATCCACCGAGTACTGTCCAGGAATTCACCTCCGATGCGACGACGTTTGAAAAGACGCTGGAGATGCGCACCCGACAATTCAATTGCCGCTCGACGCCAGCGAACGCAGACGTTCGACCACTCTGCTCCGAAGACCTGCGTGAAACTATCCGAGCCACCGTGCGAGAGGAGCTGCGAAAGCTCGCACCTTTGGCACCACCCGAAGTCACGTCGATTGCTGACGTTGTACGCGAGGAGATCCAAAAGTCACTGGGTGCTCCTCAGCCGGCACCGTTGCAGCTCCAAGCAATGAGCAGTGCTGCTGCAGCCTGACGCAACGCCCCTCTCCTCGCCCACGAAAAGACGCCGCACCGCCACAGTAGTTCCGCCGCCAGGCACCACCGGCGCCAGCACCGAGGTCATACCGCCCGCAGCCGACCAGCGTTAAACGCCGAGGAAGACCGCCGTTTGGCGCGCCCTTGACAACCGCCCGCTCTGCTACCACTACGGGGAGGCCGGTCACACTTACCGCCGCTGCCAGTACCGAACGATGGGGCTACGCGGATTCCCGTCAACGCGCCGCGCCCGCAGCCAGGCGAATGGCCTCGCGACATCGACGACTACCTCAACGGAACACAGTGGCAAGAACGACGACCTTCCCGCTCGCCGTCGCCCGGCCGCTACATGTCACCGCACCGCCGGCTGTACACTGGCCCAAACCGGGGCCTGTCGCCTAGCCCGTATCCAGAAAACTAAGGGCAGCAACCGATGGAGGTGCGGTTGCTGAATGACGAACTGCTGAAGATCCTCCGCCGTCGACGACGACGCCGCGACGAATTTCCGAGCCCCCGGCGCACGCCGAACGACGTCCTGAAGACAAAACTTTGCTACCGGAAGCAGACCTGACGACTCAACGCGGAAGCAGCGGTACAAAACGACGTAGCCGTGACGCGACGCCGCGACGTAACCGCAACGCAAGACGGCGCACTGCTGATCTCGACGTTCTGATCGACGGCCACAACGTCACCGCTCTCGTCGATACTGGAGCCGACTATTCCGTCGTCAGTGCGCCATTCGCCACCAAGCTGAAGAAAATAAAGACCGCTTGGAGCGGGCCCGAAATCCGGACGGCTGGAGGACACCTGATAACGCCGACTGGTGTCTGCACGGCGAGGGTCACCATAAATAACCGGACTTATCCTGCGAGCTTTGTAGTCCTACAGAACTGCTCCAGGGATGTGATACTTGGAATGGACTTCCTAAGTGACCACGGCGTCGTCATCGACCTGAGGTCTGAGTCGATAACACTAACCTCAGAGAAAGCGCTCCCGCCCCACGCGACGCCAGGGAACCATGCATTGAATGTGACAGAAGAGCAGGTGACCGTTCCGCCGCGCTCCAGCGTCATTATCTCAGTCGGCACCGAAAAACCTGCGAATATTGAAGGCGTCATCGAGGATGATCAGCATATAATCCTGGACCGTCAAATGTACGTCGTACAAGGTATAGCCTAGCTGCGTGACGACAAAGCAAAGGTAGTGCTGACAAACTTCAGCCACGAATATAGGCACCTCAACATTGGTACGACGGTTGCCTACATCGACGAATGTGTAGCCGCCAGCGATGCTTTCGCCCTCTTCAATGCTGCCGAAACTGCTTCGACGAATAGAGGTCCCGAACCGGATTTTGACGTCAACCCGAGCCTTCCGAACGTCAAGCAAGACCAGCTTAAAACCCTGCTCCTGCAGTACAAGGACTGTTTCTCGTCGGCATCGCGGGTCCGACAAAAGCCCCTTGCTAAGCACCGCATTATAACAGAAGAAAATTTTGACAACTCCGTCAGAGCCTCTACAGAGTTTCGACGCGAGAACGTGAGGCCATAAAGAAACAATCGACGGAATGCTACGCGAAAACATCATCCAGCCTTCAAAGAGTCCATGGGCGCCACCCGTGGTGTTAGTGAAGATGAAGGACGGGACACTTCGCTTCTGTATTGATTATCGGCGCCTGAATAAAATCACGAAGAAGGACGTGTACCCCCACCCATGGATAGACGACACCCTGGACCGACTTCACAAAGGGACGTACTTTTCGTCGATGGACCTCAAGACCGGCTATTGGCAGATCGAAGTAGACGAAAGAGACCGAGAAAAGACCGCTTTTATAACACCGACGGCCTCTTCGAGTTCAAGGTCATGCCTTTCGGTCGTTGCTCGGCACCTGCGACGTTCCAGCGCGTCATGGACACCGTAACGGCCGGATTGAAGTGGCAGACGTGCCTTGTGTATTGCGACAACGTCGTAGTGTTTTCCTTGACCTTAGACGAGCATCTCTGGCGGCTTGAGGCAGTACACCAAGTAATCAAGACCCCTGGACTGACCCTGAAGCCAGAAAAATGCCGATTCGCGTAAGACGAGCTCTTGTTTCTGGGTCATGTGATCAGCAAGTCTGGAGTGCGCCCAGACCCGAGGAAAACAGCTGCCATTGACGACTTCGCGCCACCCACGGACAAGAAGGCCGTGCACCGATTTCTCGGCTTATGCGCCTATTACAGAAATTTTTACGAATCGCCGAGCCACTCACGCTTCTCACGAAGACTAACGTGGAATTCAGGTGGGAAACGGCGCAAGCACAAGCCTTTGAAGAACTTAAACGACGCCTCCAGAAGCCACCCATACTTGCGCATTTCGACGATTGCGCCGATACGGAAATACACACAGACGCAAGCAGCGTAGGACTCGGTGCAAGCCTTGTGCAAAAAGACTGACGGGCTAGAAAGGGTTATCAGTTATGCTAGCCGGTCAGTATCCAAGGCAGAAGCCAACTATTCCACAACAGAAAAGGAATGTCTTGGCATCCTATGGGCTACGTTAAAGTTTCGCCCCTACCTCTATGGCAGGGCCTTCAAAGTTGTCAGTGACCATCACGCCTTATGTTGGCTAGCTGACTTGAAGGACCCTTCAGGTCGTCTCGCACGATGGAGTCTGAGGCTTCAAGAATTCAACATTACCGTCGTGAACAAGTCCGAACGAAAGCACTCTGACGCCGAGTGCCTGTCTCGTGCCCCCGTCGACGCGCCGCCGCAAGACGACGACGATGACTGCTTCCTCGGAACTATAAGTGCCGACGACTTCACCGAAAGGCAACGAGCCGACGCGGAAATGGGGGACCTTATGGAGTACCTCGATTGCAAGACGGCCGTTGTTCTGAAGGTATTCAAGCAAGGACTGCAGTCACATTTACGGAACGGCGTTCGCCTGAAGACAAACTTCTCGCCACTTCGAACCGACTACCTTCTCGTTGTGCCCTCATCATTACGACCACAAGTCCTCCAGGCCCTACACGACGAGCCGACGGCTGGACACCTCGTTTCCCGCACGCTCGTCAGAATACAGGAAATTTCTACTGGCCACGCCTTGCTGCAGACGTCGCCCACAACGTTAAGAATTGCTGAGATTGCCAGCGACGGAAGACACCGCCGACTAGGCCAGCGGGACTTCTGCAGCCAATCGAACCACTCCATCGTCCGTTCCAGCAAATCGGGATGGACCTACTGGGGCCGTTCCCGACGTCTAGTTCCGGCAACAAGTGGATCGTCGTAGCAACTGATTACCTCACCCGCTACGCCGAGACAAAGGTCTTGCCCAAAGGCAGTGCCACCGAGGTAGCCAAGTTCTTCGTGGAGAACATCGTCTTGCGTCATGGCGCCCCAGAGGTCCTCATCACAGACAGAGAGACCGCCTTTACTGCGGACCTAACTCAGGCGATCTTCAAATACAGCGAGACGAGCCACCGCCACACCACCGTTTACCACCCGCAGACCTCACCGAATATCTAAGACTATCGCCGACATGCTGGCCATGTACGTCGACGTTGAGCACAGGACATGGGACGCCGTCCTTCCGTACGTGACCTTCCTTTACAACACTGCTGTCCAAGAAAGAACGCAGATGACGCCGTACAAGTTGGCCTACGGAAGGAGCCAGGCGACGACGCTCGACGCCATGCTAGCGAACGTCACCGACGAGGAAAACAACGACTCCGCCGGTTACTTACAACGTGCCGAAGAAGCTCGACAGCTCGCCCGCCTGCGCATCAAGGCCCAGCAGCACATCGACAGCCATCGCTACAATTTTCGTGGACGCTTCATGGAATACCAGCCCGGCGACCGTGTCTGGGTCTGGACGCCGGTATGCCGACGTGGGCTTAGCGAAAAACTCGGCGATACTTCGGCGATACTTCGGGCCATACAAGGTTCTTCGACGTCTCGGCGCTCTTGATTACGAGGTCATCCCGGACGGCATTACGAACTCCCAGCGACGCCGCGCACGACCTGAAGTCGTCCATGTCGTGTGCCTTAAGGCCTTAAGCCGTTTTTGTGCGTTAGCGAACCTGGGGACTCTACTTTTTCATTTGTTATTGAATTTATTTGTGTATGCGCTTGTTTTTCGTTTTCTTCTATGTCCTTTCACAAGCATCGGAACGATGCTTTTTCAGAGGAGGGCAATGCCACGCCCACCTCTTGTTTGATTTTGATGTATTCCGGTGTGACCAGCAAGGACGGTTATCGACGCTTGACGCTGTCCGCGAAGCAGTGTTCGAGAAGCTTCGCGATTGTGGTAGATCGTGTTGTTAAGATTGCGCGCTGCACGCGAATGTTCCAGCTTTGTCGAGAGATACCGCTGCCACCAGCGATATAGCTGGAAAGTTCGAAAGCGCCTGTATAAAAGCCGACGCGCTTGACCGCTTGTCAGTTGATCGACGGTCGACGCTCTGTTCGCCGCTATCAGGACATACCGTGTGTATTGCTGTAAATTAACTTTCCGTTCCTCGGCCACAAGTTCGTCCAAATAAAGAGTTTCATCTTGGACACCTCGCCTGCGGGCTTCGTCAGCGTCGCGACCACGTGACAATATATTGCGGCTTAGCTATAATAAAGAAATTTGTAGATCAAATATAAAGACACTTGTATCCTGATATACGTATCATCAGGACAACGCGTACACGACTGCCTTTTCTCGTGACTGTTGTGTTAGGCATTCAGTGGAAATTTCTGTTGCTATTACTGAAGAATGTACTTATCCTCTCTCACACATTATCGGAAAATAGGTACAAATGAGGTATGGGAACAGTTTACACAAATGGCGAGACGATTATCGCTACTTGTAGTTTCGCACCTCCTCTTAGTATTTCTGTTCTCTGCTCGTTGTTACAAAATGGCTGTCTTCAAAATTGAGAAGAAAAAAGATGAGATCATGGTTCTATTTAATTTTGTTTCATGTGCACGCTTTTTTATTCCTGATCGTTTTTTTCTAAAATCGCAAAATATTCACTATCTAATGGTTTCATAAACACAAATTCACGGACGTTAAATTTGAACGTTTGAGGAAATATCAGCGAGCAAGCTACTGTTTTAAAGCTCAAATTTACACCGCCGAAATAAAAGGGTGGTGCGAATCATTATTTTCTGTGAGTTCGCAATTCTAATTACAAAAATATATTATATGGTAGGCTAGGCCTCAATATTTATAGCTTGATTTCTTTTTTTGTTCAGGCTGCAACAAGTTTGAAGACGACTGCAATTTTCCAACAGGTATGCGTTTGTGTGCTCCGCAACTTGCATTCTTGCCGCAATATCATTATTCCAGCAGAATTAGTTCATTTTTGATAAAGATGACCGTGAGTACCTATACCACCAATTTCAATTAGAAATCGGTGGTCCTCGGCTGCAGAACAAAAGGACACGCGATAGAATCCCGGCAAGGACGGTCGCATTTCAATGGAGACGAAACGATAGATGCCCGTGTACTTTGACTTAGGTGAACGCTAAGGAACCCCATATGGTTGAAATTTCCGGAACGTCCACTATAGTGTCCTTCACATTCACATCATGGTGTGGGGACGTAAAACGCCAGCAATTATTTATATTACAATAATGGAACGACAGTTCTTCGCAGCTCCACTGAATCTCTTTCCCTCTCTCTTCCTATATATATATATATATATATATATATATATATATATATATATATATATATATATATATATATATATATATATATATATATATATATATATATATATATATATAAGGAAGATACATAAACACAGGGCCCTGTCTCTGGACAGGCTTCGTTTTCCTCTTCTCCTGGCCGTGCCTGTGGCCGAGAACGAGCGCCGCTTTGTCATCATTACAATATATATATTCACACATAGTTGTGACGGTGAAAAATGCAACAAAACTGGCAAGAAAATACAAATTTCTGCGTTGCAGTGAACATCTACCCAACAAATGAAAAGTCAAGGTACAAGCAATTCACGCTGAAAATTGATAGCACCGAGAACAGCAGCAGGCCATCGGGGAATGTTATCACCAGTGAAGCGCGTCGGAATTTTATGCCTGCGGCGTCGAAATTCAAGCGTTATCGCTGGTGGCCAGGATAGTTCAGGAATAAAACCTATCGTTCTCGTACGGTGCACAGTTTAATTAGAGGTTTCTTAAAATCTGGAAGGTACTCAGACACTCGGGTGCGGTTTGCATAACATTGTGGTTATGCGTGTAACAGAATGGTTGCGTACACGCTAAGCCGAAAATATGCAAAGTTGGTCTAACTGCCGTCGTTATACCAACGGGGAAATAGTTCGTCTAACGGGGAGTAAATACCTGACAGTAATACAAATAATTTGGGTTTACCCTTTGAGGGTCATATTGCTTTGTGAAATTCACTCCAAAAATGTCTATTTTTACTGCTTAATAAAGTCTTCAGATGATTCTGCTCCAGGAACAAATTGTCTAAAATTTTCTTGCGTGAGCGTATAGTGATAAAAATTCATTTTTGTTATTACATACAGATGGCTTATTCGTAACATCAATCAAAATCCTAAGAAACACTTATTGAGATTTTTACAAAAAGAAATCACGCGTTCTATTAAACATAGCTCATCGACATACAAAAATAAGCACACCAGATTACTTTTTAGCAAAAAAATGTTGTTGCACTAACCTAAAAACTGGGAAATAGTCACCTTTGATCGAGTTCGCGATTGTCACACCGGGCCTGCTTTTTGAATGTCGCTCCTTGATCATCACCCCAGTCTGAACTCATAAGTAAATCCTCGTCTGACGAACAGACATCCAATAAATCAGGTTCTTATTCGGCACTTTGGGATTAGTACACATCGGAAGAATCGCCGCTCGACTGATCAGCAGCAGAGCAACCAGCGCGCACTTCCATAGGGTAAGTGAACTGCGTGAGCGAGCGCACGGAGGAAAACAGTGTGGTTGTGCGCCCGCCAGGAAAGCAAAACGAGAGAAAAAGCTATATTATTCCTTCGTTTTGTCGCCAATGACACGGAGGTATTCTGTCTGTGTCCCCGAAAGAAGAAACGCAACCTTGGCGGCATTGTTTGTGTAATTTAGTGCCGCACGGAATAATAAGCAATCGCTCCCCGGTCAGCAATAAACGAGACAGTAACAAGTGGTCAACAACACTGCCATATGCTTTGCGGGCGCGAGAAGCGATAACTACTCGAAGGACGAAACCGAAACCAGCAGCACCGCGCGCGTTCGCTTGACTGCGCAAGCGAAAGCCGGCGCGCCGCTTTGGAAAGAAAAAAAAACAACGTAGAGACATCAACACGTGAACAAAAATTTTGACGTATTCCCAAAGTGCGGCAGCACCTGCCACGCAAAATAAATGATAAGAAAAAGGTGCGCCTTTTGAACATACAGATACTGATGTATATGGACGGCGTAAGCCCTTGGTTGGCTGTTAGGTGACGCCGTACTTGTATGGCGTAAACCGTGGAAAGGTTAACGCCCCAAAACCACAATATTGCCACGCCCGCTTCTTGTTTTATTTTGATGTATTCGGGTTTGACCCTCAAGGGCGGTTAGCAACGCTCGACGCTGACCGAGCCACAGCGTTCGAGAAGCTTCGCGATTGTAGTAGATCAATTTGTTATAATTGCGTACATGACGCGAATAGTCAAGATTATTCCAGAGCTCGTACGACCACCAGTGACAAGACTGGAAAGTTCGATGCATGATGTATAAAAGATGTCTCGTCCTAGCGACCATCAGTTTTTCGACGGCCGGCGCCGCTATCAATGTACAATGTGTATCGCTGTAGTTGGACCTTCCGTGTCCCGGCCACAAGTTTGGCCAAATAAAGAGTTTTTCATGGACACGCCGACTGCTGCCTTCGTCCCCGTCACGACCCCGTGACATCTGGTGGAGGTGCTGCTTCGTCCATGTTTGGGACGCCCCAGCAAGACCGTGATCCAAGTCCACGTCTTTAACAAGAAGATCCGATAGACATCCTGGATCGTGGAGCTAGCCACAGGCAGCTAGAACTACAACCCGAGTTCGTATCCCTACCACACATTACAAAAGCAAAGACGAGAAAGCAAGTGGCCACGATGACAGCACCTGTGCAGCCTACGCCAATCCTGCTTCAGCATCCCAGGGAGCCGCCGAAATTCCGTGGGTCATCGAGCGAGGACCCTGAAAGCTGGCTGGAAACATACAACCGGGTCGCCCTCTTGAGCCGCTGGAGCAATGAAGACAAGCTGTAGCATGTCTATTTCGCCTTAGAAGGCGCTGCTAGGACCAAGAATCCATTCTAACATCACGGGACATTTACCAAACCATGTTCTTGATCACATTCACTAGCGTCGTCCTCAAGAGGGGGCCGAAGCCCTGCTTGAAACTCGCGTCCAGCTCCCCAACGAAAACATCACACTCTTCAGGGAAGATATCACCCGTATTTTCCGCCACACAGACCCCAATATGCCTGAAAAGAAGAAGGTTCGTTTCCTTATGAGAAATCCACCGAATACCATGGAGGAATTTCTCTCGGAGGCAACAACACTAGAGAAGACGCTGGAAATGCGAACCCGCCAGTACAACAGCTGGTTGATCGAAGACAGCGCAGCGGTTCAAGCCGTCGACACCGACGATCTGCGCGAGACCATAAGGGCTGTAGACGAAGAAAAAATTCGTCGAATGCTCCCGTCGTGCCAGGTAAAGTTGCCTCGATCATAGACGTCGTCCGAGAGGAAATCCAGCAGTCGCTGGGCATCCCCGAGCCAGCGCAGCCGCAGCTGCAAGCAATGAGCTACGCTGCTGTTGCCCGGAGCAAAACCCCCGCTCTTCGTCCACGCAAAGATGCCGCGCTACCACAGCATTTCCGCCGCAAGCCCCACCGCCGCCACCACTGAAGTCACACCGTCCGCCAGCAGGCCAGCGATACACGCCGAGGAAGACCGACGTTTGGCGCGCCCCCGACCACCACTCACTATGATACCATTGCGGAGAAACAGGCCACACCTACCGCCGCTGCGAGCACCATCTGTTGGGACTGCGTGGCTTCACCATTGACGCGCCGCGTTCACAGCGGGATGAACGACCACGCGACATTGCCGACTATACCTAGCAGGAGCGCAGTGGACACCCCGACAACCTTCCCGTTTGCTGTCTCCATGCCGCTATGTCTCACCGCAGCACCGCCAGTACACTGGTCCAACCCGGGGCCCGTATCCGGAAAACTAAGGGCAGTAACCAATGGAGGTGCGGTTGCTGTACGACGAAATATCGAATATCCTCCGCCGCCAATGACGACGCCGCGACGAAATCTAAAGAACGCGCCGCAAGCCGAACAGAGCCCTGACGTCGCAACTACGCGCTCTGAAGACCTGACGACGCAACGTGGAAGCCGCGGAGCAAATCGACGTAGCCGTCATCCAACGCTGCAACCTAACTGAAATGCAAGGCGACGGACTAGCGACCTCGACGTACTATTCGACGGCCATAACGTCCCTGCTCTCCTCGACACTGCGGCCGACTATTCCGTCGTCAGTGGACCGTTTGCCACAAAATTGAAGAAAGTTAGAGCTGCTTGGCAAGGCCCCGCAATCTGGACCGCTTTAGGCCATCTAATAACTCCGGCTGGAGAACCGCAAGAGTCACCATCAAAAACCGGACTTACCCTGCGAACTTTGCAATCTTACAACATTGCTGCAGGGATGTGATACTTGGGATGGACGTCCGACGTCACCACGGCGCCGTAATCGATCTGAGGTCTGAGTGGATAACACTAACCTCAGAAAAGGCGCTGCCGCCGAACACGACGCCAGGGACCGCAACATTGAACGTGATAGAAGAGCACGTCACCATTCCGCCTCTGTCCAGCTTCGTCATTTCCGTCGGCACCGAAGAACCAGCAGACCTTGAAGGCGTCACCGTCATCGAAAAACCCGGCAATGACGCTCGACGCAACGCTACCAGATTTTACCGAAGAAGAAATCTCGACGTCGCCACTTCTTTGCAACGTGCCGAAGAAGCTCGACTGCTCGCCCGCCTGCGTATAAAGAAGAAGCAGAGGATCGACAGCCGTTACTACAATCTTCGGTGACGCCACATGGAATACCAGACCGGTGACCGTGTGTGGGTCTGCAGATCGATACGCCGACGTGTACTCAGTGAAAAGCTTCTTCGGCGATACTTCATGCCATACACGGTGCTACGACGTCTCGGTGCACTAACCTACGAGGGTGTACCTGGCGGTATCACAAACTCTCAGTGGCGCAGCGCACGACCTGACGTCGTTCACGTCGTTTGCCTCAAGCCATTTTATGCGCGTTGAGGAACCTGAGGACTCTGCTTTTGCTAGCTCCATTGTTGTTTTTTCGAATATTTTTTTTCACTTCCATGTTCTGTTTTACGCATCGGGACGATGATTTTCAGAGGTGGCCATTGCTACACCCACTTGTTGTTTTATTTTGACGTATTCAGGTATTCATTATATGATTATCAAGTACATAGTGGAGGGTCTACACAGCAGGCCTTGCACAACAGGTCACCTTGAATTTCACGCCTCCGCTCCACCGCGCCATCGAGCAAGATATCACTGATGTTCTGCTAGACCACCGCCTACACCCATCCACGCCTGTGCCATCGAGCTAGGCTGAACTCGTTCCACCACCCCAACAGGTCCCGGTGCCAGAACCGCTCACCCACCCTTCCGCGTGTACCCCTGAGTTATGCACACGCCGTAGCCAGGCCCCGAGTGCAACCTGTCGTACGAACCTGTCACCAGCCACTACATGCTGCGCGTCCTCTGACCTGGACGGGGTCATCTACAGCGAACAGGTAGCGTACTTCAGATAAGCGCCTTAGGTGGTTTGCCTTCGGCTGCGCCGGTCATGTCGCACGTTAATGTAATCAAGTGCAACCTTTAGCACCGCGTCATCCTTGACAATCCGTCCGACTCGTCCACATTACGACCCACCTTACGTTGTGTCATCGGCGTGCAATATCGCCGTCTCTACCCTATTCCCCGTCTCTACCCCATTCCACCATATTAACTATGCAGCCGCAGCTTGTTACATGGGAAGATGAAGGTAAACAGTCGCACTCGAAGAGGCAAGGACTGCGAAATCTTTGTCCGCATTGGATCCCCTCCAATGTAATAGAAGTTTTGTGGAAGGTGTCTGCACATCTGCACTCGTGGGCACAGGAGTCGCCATGTGTGTTATTGACACGACATTTCAATGCTTGCGTCATAAAATCAAGATGACCTTTGCCAGACTTTCTCTCCGCACAGCCAGTGACCAGCCTATTCGCCCAATGGCAAGGGTTCGCTAGACGGCACCTTCGCCTACTACAACCGACGGCTGCTGTCGAGACACTGCGCCTCTGCATTGAAAATGCAGCTATTGCATTGGGATGTAATATATTCCTGAAATGTGTAAACCTCGATTTGCCAGTTTGAAAGCAGCAACGGATACAGTACGCTTCATGACACCTTTATTGCAAATAACGCCCTTCATTTACGTTCCCTGGCCCAAAATATTCAGAAACCTATCCGTTGCGAGAAGCAAATGAATCTAACAGACATCTAAGCAAAGGAAAGCATAGGGGACGTTACTTGTTGCTTTTAACTGTTGGGTAATAAAATACAAGGAGCTAAAATGGACGAAGAAGCACCGTTAGCGTTGTTGGGTTCCCAATGCACAATCTTCGAATGCAACTCCCAGGATATTACATTTGCGTTCGGATCCTACCGATGAAAACCGTGCTTTTTTGTCCACACTAATTACTTTCCCTTTGATACACTCCAGTTCGAAACAACAAAGAAGTTTTCCATGCTTTCGTTGGCCTAATTGTCTGTTGGATTGTAAGCGTAGGTGGTACGGTGCTTACGGCGCTCGGCTGTTGACCCGAAGGTCGCGCGTTCTTTGCCAGGTGCGGCGGTCGCATTTGATGGAGGCGAAATGCTTGAGGCCCATGTACTCTGCGATATCAGTGAACGTTGAAAAACGCCAGACGGCCTAAATTTCCTATGCCCTCCACTACGGCGTGCTTCATAATCATATGGTGCTTTGGGCACGTAAACCCTATATAATATTTATCTTGTGTTCATTTTGTCGTGTTAAAAAGAAAAAGATCCTAGCCTAAAAAATTGCCCTCCTTTTGTTCTATTGCGGCAAGTGTCACGAAGCTTTAGGGATAAATAAATCGCGCTGCCTGACAGAGACACACTTAGATGTACAAATACCTTTATAAAATTTAAACATTTAAAATTATGTAAAGAAAACAATGTTAAATACATGGCTGCAAGTCAAGCCGGTAATTTTAGTTTAGCAATTAAACTAATAATATCTTTTTTTTTGTTTTACTCTTCGTTTGCAGGTTGTTACTGCCCGTGGAGAGGAGGACGATATGCAGTGGCTCCTTACATGTATCACTATAATCCACGTCTGCGCCGGTGTGATCAAGGAGGGCAGCTCGGAAATTGCAATTCATTTATTAGCCCGGAAATGTGCGTGCAAACATGTATTGTGGGAAGGCGAGGCTAGTCGTCTCTGATATTACAATTAAAACAACAATGACTGTTCATAAGGTATGTAATAACCGAATTATAACTGAGTAGAGCCACTAACAGCATAATCCCACGGCTGCTACTCGGCGGAATGCATGTGACGACCGGCCTTTCGCCCACCTCCTGAACAAGCCGTTCGACGAAATCAAGTTGTGAAGTGTTGAATATTTATTACAAGACCCTCTCACATTCTGTCAGACATTGCCGGAACTATAATTTCTGAACCTGGAAATCAATGTTACTACATAGTCCATCTACAACACCAACGTTATTAAAATTTCGTTGCTCGCAAGCGATGGAAAAACTTCGTTTAAGAAACAGCATCTGCGTGCTCTATACACACATATTAAAGATAAGTTCACATGTACATAAAATGCATAGTTCTCCATTGAAAATAGCTGAACAAGTCGATGGCATAGAAGGTAAGAACATACAATACAGGATCTTATGGACGACGCATTGTGAATGCTACTCACGAAGATTCCTCCAACTGCCATCAACATGACAGAACTATGTGAGAGGTATGACCAGTTGCGCGTGCAGCGTCTGTACACCAGATTTCATCTAGCGCATCATGACAAGCACCCGCATAGGACGTGACCATGACCCTCTCCTTTTACATTTGGAGCTAGCTATCTTCAGTGTCTTGCGTCCCCGTACTTCCACCACGTCTGGCACATACGATACGCGACATCATTGATGAGCAAGAATCTCCTGCCGGTGCTCAAGCGCACGAGCCGCCGCCACTCACGGCACATTTTGTGTACGCAAAGGCACTTATACAACGTTCAGCATAGATGCTCTCGAAATCCTGGTGAATTGCATAGCCACCTTTTCGCTACTAGCTATGTTGCTACCATACAGTCAGCCATTTAAGCGAAGCTCTCAAGGTTCACTGGTGACATCGGTATTTTAATGCATTGTTTTCCAATAACTGATGATTTCTCAATCGTGGGCATGTCGGCGATTAGCCATTTCTGATGTGGCAGTCTGATCTTTTAATTATTCGGGCTTAACGTCCCAAAACCGCGACATGATTCTAAGGCGCGTCGTAGAGGAGGGCTCCGCAAATTTCGACAACCTAGGGTTCTTTAACGGGCACCTAAATCTAGGTTCATGGGTCTCAAGCATTTCCGTCTCCACGAAAAATGCGGCCGCCGCAGCCGGGATTCGGTCCCGCGACCTTAGCGTCAGCAGTCGAGCACCATAACCACTAGACCACAGCGACAAGTTTCCAATGTGGTCTTTTATTGAGGTCGCGTGTCATTTCGCGCTGGCCCATTATATTGTTGCCTTTCATTGTTGCAATTCATTTTTTCACGCACCCCGCCTCGGCAGGGCAGTGTTTATGGTGCTCGACAGCTGAGCCGTAGGTCGCGCTATATACCCTTACAAAAGTGGATATAGGCAGTCTATAGACTGTCTAAACCGATATTTTTAGACATCATATAGACTGTCTAAATCCATTTTTAAGGTATGGAACGCCGGCTCTAGCCGCCGCATTTTAGTGGAGGCGAAATGCTTTAGTCCGGTGTACTTAGATTTAAGTGCACCCTAAAGAACACGAGATGATCCAAATTTGCCGGATATTGCGTTACGGTGCCCTTCCTAATTATACCGTGGTTTCGGGATGTAAATATCCTGCGATTAGTATTGTTTCCTAACATTCTTTCCTGAGCAGCTAGGAGCATGGTGATGAACCAGCGCTAGGAGACGAGGACGGAAGGGGCACACACACGAGCGCTCGTGTGTGTGCCCTTCCGTCCTCGTCTCTTAGCGCTGTTTCATCACCATGCTTCTAAACCAACTTGCCCACCGACAAGCACTAAAAGCTAGGAGCGTGGCTAAATGTCGAATTTCCGTCGTGGAGGAAGAAAAAAACTTGGGAGGCAGCATTGGTCCACGAGACTGTTGTATAGAAAGAAAGAAATAAAATGAAGCCACTTTCACTCCGTGAAGATTGTTGGAGTAGTGAACCTAGCAGCCCCAAGATTGCGCTCTCATCTGCACGACCTTCTCCCGCGCCCAGGTCTCTCGCATTCGTTTGTTATAGGTATTGTAAGTCTAAGAAATGTGCAAAATGCATTCATGGTTCTTGTACTAGAAGTACAACTACATTTGTGCATTCATCTTAATTTTTAATATATATTTAAGTGAAATGTGCATAACGAGAGTTCTGCTTTTCAATTGCGCTACAATCGCCGGCACAACGGATATACGTCAGAGTCGCGCAAGACGCATGCGCCACCTGTCGGAACAGTATTGGGTAGTGCAAAGTCCGACTCCCATGCGCAGTTTGCTGTGGAACCAGGCGCGTCTAGCGAGAGCAAAACAGCGATTTAGCTTAATATTACGTGTTTTGCGCATTTACCACTCAGAAGGAGAGCCATGCATTTCTCGCCTCTAGACGAACGCTGCACCGAGCCGCCATTTAATGTTCGTTGGATCACTCGCCATAACGATGGCGAAAGCAAAAGCAGACGCGACAGCTTCGCGCGCTACGAAGAAACACCGCATTCGACGCTGCTGTTGCCCTGTGGATTGTCACAAACTCAATGACGACGTTCAGGTTTAATCAGTTCCACAGCTTTCGTACGAAACTGAAAGGCGTGAGCGCTGGATACAGGACGTTGAACACGTTTGGTAAGTGAATTACTCGCATTATGCGCAGCCGGTTGCATGAGAAAGTGTGAAAATGCGGCTCTGCTGTTATTGTGTTCTGTAGCACTGACGAAGAACCGTGATAATCTTGATTATGAACCTCAGTAGCGCCTTTGACCGCGGTGCGTGCCGTCTCACACGGGGTGAGCAGCTAAAGGCAGACTGAAGACGCACGATAAACATCACACACACCGCCACATCTAATAAACTGAAATGGTTGCCACTACACAGTATTGCGCACGCACATTTTGAAGGCTTAATGCTGTGGTTTTAACTAGAAAATGAGAACACGTGCTTCATGCAAGTAAATCTCAAAACGTTCGCCGTGGCAACTTTCAGGTTTGTTTTGACTTTGGTTGTACCCCGCGAAAGCAGACACGCGCGTAACCCATTCGAAACATATGGAAACGTAAGACCACCGGCAACAGAACATTCGAGGAAGCGTAATAAAAGAGCCCAACGCACAGCATTCGAAAGGTTAAGGGAGACTGAAACTGAAAAGTCGAATATCGCCGGGGCCATTCATCCCTGATAACGCGAGATTTCTACCAATAATCGTGAGATACATAGCTAACTTAATTGATAGTGCATGGACTTCGCCGCTTTAACGTTCTATATATGTATAGGAAAGTTAACGTATTTAGGCGGCACAGAACGTAGGGTGAGGGCTTGCATTGAATTCGATGTCGTGCGATGCTCGCATGCACTTGCGAGCTGCAGCGCGCAGAACTAACTGAAACTTATTTAGTATTCTACTCGCAGATCACTTTGATGAGCTTCCTAGTTTTATGGAGCGTGAATTGGCGACAAAGGTTTCCACGTCCTTGATTTTCAGGAACCTGTGCCTCGAGACGAACGAAAGAGGGATGTCTATTGCGGTTTATGCAGATTTGCATGCGCACGGATGTCTGCGCTACCCAGTTAGCTCCAGGGACATTTCCCATATCTTATATATGACTCATTTCAGAAGGAGATTTGGCAGCAGGATTCTAGGAGCGGATTGATACCTATCTCGAAAATGACAAAAAATCTGGACGCCGATTTTGAAATATAGTTTTGTTTCATGGTTATGTATCAGCCCATCGTGACTGCGGGGTTAGCTCATGAAGAAGGAATGCGTTAGACCTGTCATGTCTGTGCAGCTGAAGAACATAGTTTAAAGAAAATTTTAAAAAATACTTTAAAATAAAATTAAAAAAACAATCACGTGGGGGTGAGGGCCGCTATCGAGACGTCCACGGGCAGTACATTTGAGACACCTGCGCTATCTAGAGCGAGAGGTACATTACATGGCAACAAAGGCATCGGAATCTGCGGTAACAGAATAGGTGCATTAGGCACTGCGTGGGGCAAAGCACATCCGCTTGACGAAATATGGGGCTGAAAAAAAAAACACATACGGATCCCGTGCCGCGTGATGCCTATGTATCCATTGCGTAAGCGTCGAGAAGCTTATTCGTGCCTTTATTGCCAACAAGAAAGCACCTCTCAAATAGGAAGAAATCGCTTCGTCCACCTATTGCGAGTCCTACCCGAGTAGGGTAGTCCTACCCAATGGCAACCTTCTACCAGTACAACATCGTCAGGAAGGCATATAAACCATTCAAATGTGGGAGAAAAGCACGGTAGAAACCGCGCATAACATACACTGCTGAAAACTGCGACTAGAAGACCTCAACGAGGAATCTTCTACATAATGCTGAAGAGTCACACGACGTTCGGGAACGAGGGCAATGATGGGATGAGCTGGACAGCAATCTTGATTCTCCTGAGATCCGCTGAGACGCCTTAAATTTGCTCCAGTGGTGGAAGTCGAACAACAACGAGTGTCGACACCTTCACAATTCGCAAGGCAGTTGTTCTGCATATCTGCGGCGAGAGCAAACAGTGCAAGGAACTTCAGCGTGGCTGGATATGCCATGCAACAGTGCATGGCGTGCTTAACTTCAGAATATTTTGATAACGTTACTTTTTGTATACTCACAGGCAAGAAATAAAATATAAACTATGCCAAAAATATTTATAGACTGCATGAACTATCACCGGCGTGGTATATGAAACGAATGCTATGACAATAAGTTTTTTCTTCCTCTCGGCTGTTTATACGTATTTTTAAAAGCAGACGTGGTGCACGCGGTTCGTTATATTTTTTTACCTAGACACGTGTATTAATAAGAAAGGTGCTACTAGGATGAATACAGGTACTACATATCCGCAATGATGCACGATTGGCTTTGTCGTTAGAGCATGCTTAATATTTTATTAGAGGGCGCGATAACAACAAAGTGAAAGGAGCATCCGTTCTCTGTCTCCGCTGTTTTTATTGCGCTCCTTATCGAAACTGAACTGATGCTGCAAATCACTTTCCTTGCTCCAATATCTGCGACAAGACGCTCTTGATGATCCCCACAGTAACTGCAGAAAAATTAACATATTCCACTGTCGGACAAACGTTCAATGTACCCTTATGTACGCACAACTGTTCCCGCCATGAGCCCTTTTTCACAAGACATCATCGCAGGTTAGAGCATAATTGTTAGCAAAGAATGCGCTAAAAAAGCGAAGGTATTTGTCACTCAGCACTTGCTGTCGGTCCCATGTTCGATGAACACCAACAAGATTATTGGCTCGGGCACCTCTCACCTACGTGGCCCGAACCCGATAAAAAATTTCACCTACCCGGCCCGGCCCGGTCTGGCCTGACTGGGCCGGGCCGGATAGGTGGAAATTTTTGCTTGGGTTCGGGCCGGGCCCGGGTCTGGCTTTGAGTCAACGGGCTGGATTCGGGCAGGTAAACTTGAACAAGTTTCTGGCCTGGGCCGAGAGTCACGGCATCTGCAGTGCTCTAACTTCTTTATTTGCAACCACCTCAAATTTTCGCTCAAGGCCAACGCTGATTCTTGCTCGGAACCAAACATGCCGCATCCTAGGCCAACACCGACACCGCAATTTCTGCAAGATGAGCTCTTTGCTACTATCAGGTTAAAAGCTGCGACGACGGCACCGCCATGTCGGCCACTTTCACATCGCCTTACCTATAGCCTAAGGGGCATCACCTGGTGTGCTTTACTACTGGTACCGGAGAAAGTTTGTTACCAGTGCATATTTGGGACATTCTTTGTGCAGCTGGCAAAGGGAATGTCCCTGAGTCAGTAGTGGGAACTCGTGGCTGTTGCCCTGCGGCAAACCTTCTGTTCTATGCATAGGTGCACGCAGCATTCGTCATTGGAGGGGGGGGGGGTCAAGTTTAACCGCACTGCGCCCCATTGGTCGAGTCGGAAAAACAATGTTCCCACATGAATGCAAAAATGAAGATGGAGTGATGGCGCGCGCTTCTCACAGCGGCCTGCCATAGGTCCTCCGCTTTCCGGAAGTTAATGCGCGAAGAAACAGTTCTTTAAGTGCACCGTCAGGATTCTTCGGTCGTCAGTGTCGTCAAAAAGAGGGCGTAGCTGCAATGATACGCATTAAAAATGCCATGACTGCGCATTAAAAAAAAGGCATGGGGCAGAAATGGCGCCCTTCAGATGATTCAGGGGGCCGCTGCCCTCTGCTGCCACCCTCGCACACGCGCCTATGGTTTTAATACTCGCGGAACAACCGGGAGTTTCTTTTCGTGGCCACAGCTGCACATGTCACATTTTAAGGCGAAAGCCTTAGATGCCTCATGAAGCGTGAAATTTGACCGTGGCCATGTGCGTCAGCGGCCTCTCCCGTCCTGCGGCGTCAGGGAGGAGCGATGCAAGTCATCATCACGAGATGACGCCACCATTACGTCATAGATAGCCAAAATTTGTGATGTCATTCTGACGAAATCATCACGACACAATGACGTAATTGGCGTAACATCACATGATGACGTCATCATAACGCATCATAGCTTGGTCAAAGGTGATTTGATCACAGATGCAATGCAAAACCAGGAGAGGTGCCGCCGATCTCGGAGGCAGTGCAAAACCACGTTTACTGCAGAAATACTTTCGAAGGATGGCGGGAAAGCGTGAGTACTTCGGCTTAGAGGAATAACATGGCTGTTTTTTTGGATGGATGTGTTTTTTTTCTTGTCTTAAGTGAATGCGTCTTAAGTGAGCCGCCTTAAGTAAATACATAAGGGACCCTGGAAGTTTTCTGCTGCCGGGAGGATAGACTGGTGAGGTACTGAGCAATTTGCACTCCTTCAACAGACAGCGGCTTCTCTCTCGACATGTATGAGCAGCTCTCTCCCACCGTCAACTAGGTTCTCCAGTGTGCCTTCCGACAGGTGTTCAATGCCTTACGCGTGCACATGGCCACGTTGGATACTGATTAGGCGACTTAATACCTACAAAGGTAATGGTAGGCTCCTTTTCAGACTTCCCAGCCGTAACGATTCTGTGCAGCTCTTGATCTAACAGGACGTGAACACGTTGCGCATCATACTGTCACGGCAGGGCCCTCAGAGCTTCCCGGAACCGAAGGCCTCACTGCAGAGTGCCTTGGTATTGCAAATTGTGAATGTGACCACGCGCAAAGACGTGATGTGTTTTTTTTGTCCACATATTTATTAAGGTGTAACCCGTGTGTCTCATGAGTGAAGAGGTTTCGCTAGATGTGGTGACACCGGGCAATAGTTCGCGACACCGTGTCGGTGGCGGTGCCAACACTAATGACGCAAAAAAACTAAGAAAATAGGTCAAAAGACACGCGGTGCTGCAATGAATAAATGTGCCTCCGTCAATGCACCAAAATCCACGTGACCTCACTGTCACATGACGCTAATCATGATATCCAAAATTTCCACAAATTTTTGACGTCATCATGATGTAATAATAATAATATCTGGCGTTTAACGTCCAAAACCACCATATGATTATGAGAGACGCCGTAGGGGCGGGCTCCGAAAATTTCGACCATCTGGTGTTCATTAACGTGCACCTAAATCTAAGTACACGGGCCTCTTCCATTTCGCCTCCATCGAAATGCGACCGCCGCGGCCGGGATCGAACCCGCGACCTTCGGGTCAGCAGCCGAGCACCATAACCGCTATACCACCGCGGCGGACTTCATCATGATGTCATAAAGTCCGTATGTCTGACATTGTCAATCAGAGTGAGAGCATCAGTGGGGCAGTGCAGAAAGCTGCAGAAAAATAATATCAAAGAGAACAAAAAGATGACTTTCCCCTTCGAGGCGTCTTAGGGTAATGCACTGAGAACCTGTCGCTTTCGTGTCGCCATAGCACGTACGACATGATGTGCTCTTACCTTGACGATCTATCGTGCTCCAGCGTTAAAGGGCCCCTCACCAGGTTTAACAATTTTGAGCTGACGAGCGCAACGCATACATTTGGCGTTCACGATCACGCAAGCCAAAATTTGCAGCGCTACGCGCCGCGGAAATGGGTGAAATTTCAAGCTGAACGCTGCTTGCTCTTCCTCTCGCGGGCTCCCGCCCAGAGAATGAGGGGATGACGTACATGAGGGAATGGCCCTACGTAGATGGTCGCTCCTCCACGTAGACGACTGTGCTCTGACGTCGCCAACAGTAGCACGTGAGACTGCGATAATTATTTGACAGGATGTGTAGTTTGTGTAATTTGTTGAATAGATAATAAAACTTGAGAGCAATAAGAAAACAAAGAAACAGAATGTGTGCGTTACCTCTTTAAAATTTTTACTGCGAATCGCAGCGAGATTCGAGAGTAATCTACCTCTGTTTCGCATGCGTTCGTGTTCTCGCGCTTTGCGTGTCGTCCAGACGCCACCGCTTACAACGAAACTAATTTTCTACCGCGTGCACTCACTAGGCTCATTTATCCTCCCGCGTCTAACCAGATGTTCATGCGGCACTCCGCTAGTCTCGAGTCCGTGCAAATGTCGCATAGGTTGAAAACCAAGTGATCGGTGAGGGCGCTTTCGGCATAGCTTGCAGCATAGAGTTTCTTACAATAATACCTAGAGGGAAATCTGGCGCTAGTGTCTACGCGGGCTCCTTGAGACGCGCTTCAACCACCATGGGAATGATGGGAAGTACAGGCTTCGGATTTGCTTCGGATGGATTAGGTTCTTGAGATTCGCAACGCTTGTTTGCCGAGTGTAAAACAAAGCGATATGAGGTTAATTGTAATTAAAACTTACGTAATTATTTTGTATGTAAAACTTATTGCAAAAAAATCACAGCATATCCACGGAGTGAATGATGATGAGTGGGCGAAGCTGCGGAGGTTCATCGGTAAACCGTGAACCTTCCGTGAATTCTGCCCAGTACATCATCATCGACGTGAGATCGGGCGCGTTTATACTAAAGGTTCGATGAGTTATGACGACTTGCAGCTCACTTTAATTTTGCATGTACGCTGTGAATTTTCATTGTTTAGAAAACCATTGCTTTAGAAAACATCTGGCGTCTTTCGTTAAGCAGCTGGCGTCTTTTCGTTTTGCTTTAGAAACATCTGGCGTTCTTTCGTTTTGCATTTACAAAGCATCTGGCGTCTTTCGTTGGTTTATTTCATCAATCAACGGCGTTTTGAACAAAATTTTTATTGTTTAATCACGCACAGGAGAAATCTTTACCTTGGAGGTAAAGAATGGCTGCTAATGGGAATGAGAGACAGAAGAAGTCGGCTTTTAGCTAACGCTGCGAATTTTTTATTGTTCAACAACGCACAGGAAAAATCTCCCACCGGCACCACCTTGGAGGTCAAAGCGTAAGACTGGTTACGCACTACGACTACGACTACGAGGGACGAACGGGTGCCGCCTTAAGGAGCTTCGCCCCTAAAAGTTTGCGTGACCGTGAGATGGAACTGAAACCTGAACGAATTCAGCCACCAGGGTATGCATTACTCTGCAACTGTGTTCCAGATTTGGCATCACCAAATAATGAATTATTTTTGTATAACACTTGAAAAGAAACACGCTTGTTTTTCCCTCGAAAGTACGCATTGTCTATTTATGGAAATAACAGTACTGTATTGAGTGAGAAACACTTAACGTATCGTCTGCTGCGATGCCAGGTGCGTCTGATCAAGTGGTCTGCCTCCAACGCATCTCCCATTTTGTTGTGAAGTCGAGTCAGAGGAGCTCAACGGTGCGTCTACTTAGCTTCGCCGTCGTTTTGCAGCTGATTTGAACGAGTTTTGGTAAGACGCGCTTATCAAACAAACGTGAACTCGATGCAGTTTGCTGCACTGACATGGGACGCTACATCTGTGCGCAGCGGTGAGTGCACGACACTTTGCTAAAACTCAAATACAACCTGTAAAGCTGCAGCGTCGCAGCAAACCAAGAGATCTAGCGGTCTTCAGCGTCTTTGAACAACAAGGGCGCTGCTTTAATGCTTTGAAACGCACCCCACTACCCACGCCTCGCGAAGAACGAAACTGAAACTGAAGAAAAAGATCCGTAGACAGTTCGCTAGCTAACGCTATCCAATCCGAAGCCTGTACTTCCCATCATTCCCATGGTGGTTGAACGATCGCAGCGCCAGTTTCCTCTCTAGGGTATTGTATGAAACTCTATGGCTTGCAGAGATGAAGCGGAAAGAACGCTGCCACGACACCGCTCGCGTCTCGGGGGCTCGCGCTGGTTCGGGCACGTCTTGCGCTCGTGACATTGTATGCGCATGACGTGTTCATGCGTACGCGTCATGTGATTCTTCCGCTCGCGTTCCGAAGAGGGTAGGGACGCAATTTGGCGTGCGAAGGCTACACGGGTCGAGCGTCAAGGGTTTCAAGCTGGCCTCCTCGCATCATGGTTTCGCGCCGTCTCAAAACATTAGTTTTCTCAGCTTCTAACGGACCGATTAGAAAAAAATTCTTGTGGCATAATGCAGTTGATTGGGCGCACAACAACTTCCAGTGTCTAACTAAAATTAGTTATTTCACCTGGTGAAGGGCCCTTTAATTAAGGCATGGAGGAGGTCAGGCGCAACTTCGTCTTGTTCAACAAAACGATGCTCGCCATAACCTCATGGCGCATATCGTTGCATCATCGTCGACCACTTGATGTTCGGCACACCATACTACAAAATGTGGCCAATAGAATTTGGCTCCCGTCAGGCGATGATCACGCCCGGATTGAGCGCACCTTTAGAATTCGGACGATAGTCTTTCTTGGGAACTTAGACGGAAAATTTTGGTCAGTCTGTCTATCTTTCTGTTTGTTTGTCTGTCACCCGATTCAGCCAACCGGCAAAAGTTTAACCACTTTCTGAACGCCATGCCATACTGCACTGGTATCAGTGTTTATACTTGTGAACTTCGTTCATAATTTGGCGATCAAAAAGCAAATGTTATGCATACCTGAAGCGCAACATCAATACGTAAGTATTAGGTGGTGTGTTCCTTTACTAGAAAATACATAGATACGTAATTCTAAAGACCCTGGTGTTTCTTGCGATGCGCTGAAAATGCTAGTGTTTTTGAACTGCGCTACAAATGGGACGCTAGGAGCCAGACACTGCGATTCAACGTAGAGGAGGAGGACTCATGTAATACGGCCGGCAGAAGACTATCGTCTTTCGACGACATTTGCAACGAAGCACGCAGATACGCTGCCTATTTTATTCTTTGTAGTTTCTCTCACTCATATAAAACCAAACCCGTTCTCGCTTAGTGAATGTACGGAACATAACAAACATGGTGAAGGCATACAATTCAGGGATGAACAATTACTTGTAAGGAAAAACTGACAGTCAATCGCGGTACAATTAGTATGGATGGATGAATAAATTTTATTTCGGTCCCTCGGAACGCGCCCTAGCATGTTGCGGGCCGCTCCCACGTCGGAACAGAAAGACCAAGTCTCTCTGCTGCGTCGCGGGCCCGTTGGACTGCCCATAGTTGTGCTTCGAGTCCGGAGCTTGTAATAGGTTCTTCCCATTTTGACGGCGGTATAGGTTTTTTTAAATGTGGTTGAATTACAAAATAATTTACTGGTGGTCAAATGTAATAAACAGTGAAAGATTTTGACATTTGACAAGTACTGAAATATTTTAAAGTTTCTTGAGACTTGCTGCGATCTGTCTTTTTCAGTATTAGCAGCTAAATCATTGCGCAGCTCATACAGTTTAAGGCGAGAATCTGTGTGAGATATCAATCCACGAAAATTGCTAAAACACGCGTAGGGAATGCAGTTATAAATATAATATTTAAGGAGACTCGCATTATCCGTCCATGGCAATGTCCTTGAGTGAAAATCCCGATGACTATAACGTACAACGATCGTGGTTGAAGCAGCATCCAAACCAGCGATAGCGCATGGCAGTCAAGCATTCTGAAAGAGATCCAGCCATGCCATAGCTTGAAACTACTTCGGCAGCAGCGGCAACTCGACTGGCAGCAGCGGCAACTCGCGTCAACACGCTGTCTAAACTTCGCTCGTATATTTTGCAGTGGGCACCACTGACGGACTTGCCTTCCTTCACCGATTTCCTTTGGACCGTCATCTTGGGCACTTATCGTCTGTTGACGGCGAAGTGTTCATACAGACGCGGGAGCCCGGATCGTCATCCAGTTTTTCGTCACAAGCACCATCCCGCCACCTGACGGATATCAGCTGGAAAGTGCAGTGGGCGTTTCGCATGCGTTTCGTCTCACTTGGCAGCAGCGGCAACTCGCGTCAACACGCTGTCTAAACTTCGCTCGTATATTTTGCAGTGGGCACCACTGACGGACTTGCCTTCCTTCACCGATTTCCTTTGGACCGTCATCTTGGGCACTTATCGTCTGTTGACGGCGAAGTGTTCATACAGACGCGGGAGCCCGGATCGTCATCCAGTTTTTCGTCACAAGCACCATCCCGCCACCTGACGGATATCAGCTGGAAAGTGCAGTGGGCGTTTCGCATGCGTTTCGTCTCACTTGGCAGCAGCGGCAACTCGCGTCAACACGCTGTCTAAACTTCGCTCGTATATTTTGCAGGTTAGTACGTTTTGTTATTCTTTGTATAACTTTTCTGCCGCTGCTGCCAAACGGTTACGTGTTACCATAGTGCCGAAACTTTTGTCTTTGTGCTCTGGACTGGTCAAGGATGTCTCGTTGCTGTACCTGTAAAGATCTTCTTCAGGATAACAAACCGCATTTGATGTGCTGTGAGTGTAAATTCCTCTTCCATGTAGGCGCTTGCTCTGGTGTGTCTGAGGATTCATTCAGTAGTAAGAGAGACTCGATAAAGAAAGTTTGGAAATGCATATCATGTAAGCCAGTCGGCAAAAAGGGTGCTAATATCGGAAACACTGATTCTCTTGAGATGGACGTTCGCACGCTGCTGCTTGAGATGAACACCAAGCTGAGCTCTCTTCTCTCTTTGCCTGAAAAAGTTGATGGCATCGAGAAATCGACTGAAATGCTTTCTGCCGAATTTGACAGGTTCACAGTGCGTCTTGATGCTCAGGAAAAAGAGACTAAGCAGCTAAAAGCGCGTGTGGTTAGCCTAGAGCAGGCGAGCGACATGAAATTGATAGCTGAAATGCAAGCAGAAATTGATGACTTGGAATGGCGGAGCCGGCGGCTAAACCTCGAGTTTCATGGCATCCCAAAAACGGAACCTGAAGACCTGCTGAGCAAAATTAATGAAATTGCGGCTCAGCTCCACCTTGACACCTTAGGCACCCAAGACGTCGCCGCAGTGCACAGACTTCCATCAAGGCCAGACAGAATCCCGGGTGTTATCGTGCGATTCACTCGACAGGAAGTAAGAGACAAATGGCTAGCAGGGAGGCGGGCACTGTGGATCGCGAATAGCAATGTTTACGTCTCAGAAAACATGACGAAGCGGTCTCGTGACCTGCTCTTGAAGTGTAAAGAGTGGATTAAGCGGTCTGGCTATGCGTTTGCATGGCACACTAACGGAAGAATACTTATCAGAAAGAAAGCGGGCGATGCCGCTGTTGCAGTTCGGTCTGAAGCTGACCTTGCGGCATTAACTGCGTAACTACACTCTCAGCTATGAATTACTTCGAACTTCTTCTACCACACCGCGTGAATTCTTGTCCTGAGATAACAAATGGTTTTTCTGTAATGCACTTAAACATTCGGTCCATCCGTAACAAGAGCGACGACCTAGATTATCTTCTGCAAAGCATGTCTTGCAATTTTGACGTAGTATTACTAACGGAAACATGGGCAGTGTATGATGCCGATTTCAAGAATATTCCTGGATATGCACATCATCATCTCAACCGCCCTTCACGAGGAGGGGGCGTTGCATTTTATGTGAAGCAAAAGTTCAAGGTTGAATTGGTCCCAGAGTTTTCTTTAATAACGCCAGATTATGAAATACTTACCGCAAAAATTAATGGAAAAATTGTATCGGTAGTTTATAGGCCACCATCTGGCAATATAATCGTTTTGCTAAGGTTTTTTGAAATGTTTCTTGATTCGTGTTGCTTACAAAACTGTATGGCTGTTACCGGAGGAGATTTCAATATTAATGTTATGAACCTGACAGGCGCTGCTTCCGATTTTATGTCTGTTATTTCAACAAATGGTTTCCAGAACCTTATCAAAACCCCCACGCGAGTCACAGCATCGTCCACTAGTACACATGACTTATTTATTGTTGATGTGGCTTCTATTGTAAACTGTGCTGGCACGATTGCTTGTGACATCAGCGATCATTGCGCTATATTTGCCTGTTTTTCGTTTCAAACTGATGACAGAGCTTGCAACCGTTGTGTATATTCTTACCAGTGTATGTGTGAGCAGGCTCTCTGTCTTTTTCGCGACTGTGTGCTAAACGCCGATTGGTCCGCAGTTCTTGCTTGTCCTGAACCTGATCAATCATACGAATTATTTATTACTTCCATAAAAGAAATTTATGACAGGTGTTTTCCGTGGAAAACGAAAGTTAAAAACGTTAAATTACGTAAGCCATGGATAACTCCCGAACATACCAAGATGATTAAACGCAAGAGTAAGCTTTTCAAACGTTTTATGGTTACCCGCGACCCTGTTGACCTGAAGGTGTTTAAAGCTTATTGAAATAAACTGAACAAAGAGCTTCGAAGGTCAAAATCTGCATTTCAAAACTGTTTCTTCGAAAAAAACAAAAACAACTCGAAATTGTTTTGGAAATATCTAAACGACACATTTCTAAGGAGGAGTAAAGGAAACGCCCTTGGTGAACTGACCATCGAAGGTATTGCAGCCTCCGGGACTGAATTAGCTGATAAGTTTAACGAATTTTTTACAAGCTTTACGCCTTCTGCATGCCCACAAAAAGCGCTTAGTTTCGTTTCAAACACTGTTAGTGAGTCTGTAGTATTTCATGACACTGACAATGACGAGATGTTTTCCGCACTGATGAACCTTAAAACGACCTCCGCTAAAGATTGCAATGGGCTACAAATAAAGCCAATTAAGTTTGTTGCCGATATTTTAGTTCCTTGTCTAGTACATATATTCAATCAATGCATTGCATCGGCTGTTTTCCCCAAAGGAATGAAAACCGCGAAGGTTTCTATTTTCAAAGGTGGCGAAAAAAATCTTTTATCTAATTATCGTCCAATTTCCGTACTTCCTTTATTTTCTAAAGCCTTTGAAAAAATTTTATTGAAGAAAGTAGACAGTTTTTTCCACAAGCATTCATTGATAACCGATTTCCAGTTCGGATTTCGTAAAGGGAAATCAACCGAGTCTGCTTTGCTGTTACAGAAAGAAATTATTTTGCGTAATATTGACCAGAAAAAATTAACGCTTGGAATATTCATAGATTTTACTAAGGCGTTTGACCTTTTAAATCACGAGATTTTGATCGATAAGCTCAATAAATATGGTATACGAGGTCCTTGCCTTGATGTTTTTCGGTCGTACTTGAATCAACGTAACCAAGCAGTCACTGTTGATGGTCAGGTATCTGCTCTGCGGTCAATCAAATGCGGTGTTCCCCAAGGTAGCTTGCTCGGCCCTCTACTTTTTAATGTTTATATTAATGATATAATTAACATTTCTAGTGACCACAGTTCATTCTTTATGCTGACGATACAAGCATATTTCTTACCGGGCACAACCCCGACGAGCTTATATATAGAGGAAATGCTGTTTTAGAATCGATGAGTGAATGGTCAAGGGCAAATGGATTGCTCATAAACACTAAAAAAACGAAAGCTGTCTTTTTTCGGCCCATAAATATTGTGGTTGCCCCAACAAACCGCCTAGTGCTTTACGAAAATCAAATAGATATAATAGACTCTTTTAAGTCACTTGGAGTAGTTTTTGACTCGTTATTGAGATGGACAAATCACGTAGCGTACATTGAAAAGAAGTTGCATCAGTCAGTTGGTTTCCTTTCCAGATGTCGATTTGATTTCCCTACCCGCTTAAAACTAAGAATCTATCATGCTGTCTTTCAATCGCACATTAATTATTGTCATTTGGTTTGGGGCACGACATCACAAACTAACCTAAACAGACTATTGGTATTACAAAAGAAAGCCGTGAGGCATGTTGCTGGCGTTAGTTACAGAGCACACACTAGAGAGTTCTTTGTTAAATATAATATTATTCGCCTTACCACAACTTTTGAACATCGGCTACTGTATCACTTTAGATTTTCACCACCCGCCTCAAACGAGTTTTTCATATCTTTAGCTAATTTAACCTTAAAAGACAAAGCTGTTTGCACTAGAAGTACTGATAAGTATACTGTTCCTCGCGTGAGAACTAACTACGGAAACCAAACTCTGCAATTTCTCTTGCCAACGATCTTAAACACATATGAAACAGCTCATAGCCACGTACTCACCTTGACACCTAAAGAACATAAAAAATATTTTGTAAGCTGCAGTGTATAGGTTTTCTTGTTTTTGCTTTCGTATGTCTGCTATACCAGTGGCGTATTTCATTTCATTTTTGTCGAAACTTGCGTAGATCTAGGTTGTAGGTCTAGCTTGTATGTAACCATACAACGCTATGTACAGTGTGATTATTTTACTTGTTGACTGCGTTTTTGGTATGTCTGCCATGTATATTGTATGAATGTATTATGTTGGGCCTCAGGCGCACTCAAGCTACAGTTTTGTAGCTTTTGGTCTGTGGTCCTTTCCCCCCCTTTTTTGCATGGGAAAAATAGACTATTTATTTATTTATTTATAAACATGATGGCCGACGAGTGATCATAGCAGATGCAATATAGCGTGGCAGAAGCACAGGATATCACCAGGCGCAAGACTCGTGAAATGCACAATGAGTAAGTGGTTTAAGCTACCGACCAACTACACAATCATGAAACATAATTTATTATCATCTATATTAACAGTCATTACATCGACAATGTGTGCAGCTACGTAGATGCGCTTACTGTCTTACACATGCACAGTACGGTGTTAGCTACTTCGCAAGCCAAATGGCGAATTATGGCGCACTAATCATTACACAAATGCACCTGTAGTATGCGCCTTGCAGAGATTACAACGGCCATTGCCACGCGCATGGACGTTGCTTCCCTACGGCACGATTGAGGTGTCCTCCGAGGACGAAGGTTGTTCAGCCAATGAGAAAATCAGCGCTGTGTGTGTCTCTTTTTTGTTCGTCATCGTTCCAAGCGCTGAGTGAAGAAGGCTTCCAAGCGCATATGAACAAGACTTGATGACGCTATCGCATTTCATATTGACGCTATAAAACTTCAAAGATTATTCTTAGGCGCCCTCTAGCTTTCGCTGTTCGAAACACTGGCCTAGTAAGTTCTCATACTTTTCGTGAGAGCTGATTACTTTCATTTCGCAATTTTAACGTAAAAAAGAAAATGGTGATATTTTCATGCATGCATCTTTTAATTATACACAACTGTACAGTCCTCGTGGATAGAAATGCGACAAAGTAGCGCTGACTAACCTATGTACATTTGTTTCCACTGCATTCAGTTCGCCCAGGATCGGCGAAATTTCAACCCGTATGCTTGCATCTAAGCCAATGTTATTTGTAGCTGCAAGATTTGGAGAAGACACGATGCGATTATCTTGAACAATTGTGCATACCAGTTGTTCCAATAAAAGCTTTGATGCCGAACCTAAATACCCGAATACAGTGTATTGCTATTTACCGCGCAAGATATGTGTGACTTTTCACCGAGTTATCAGAACATGGCTAAATGCGTTCTTAATGAAGATTTCGAACGATACCTACTCGAAGTATAAAATAAATATTAAAAATTCGCACTTTGTAAGCATGCACATTACGATAGCTTTATATCGAAGTTCAAGAGCGAAAATGAAGGAGAGCTTCAGTGTACCCAGCATATCAGACAGCAGATCACTTCATATTATGAAAATGCTACATATGTGATTTACAAAAAAAGCGGCAAGCGAGATACAAACAATGCTGTCATTCTGCGTCTCTTATTACGCTCCTTAAAGATCACACAACTTTACAGCGCACGTGGAATTGCAAATTGCTAGCCATTCAGTTACACAACTTATTCGAAATGAAACTAAACTAATGAAAAGGACCCATACATTGTTTCCGCCAAGTCAATTATCAATTCTCCACTTATGCTCAGGCTGACAACATTAGAGAGGTCATGAAGGAGGGAGACTACAGCGCAGAGGATATAGCGTAGACACAAGCAAAAGGAAATAGCATGAGAAGAACGTTGATAATTCTTCTGAATTTTTAGAATAAACGGTTGAACAAGGTCCAGGCCGAACTAGAACCTTCGCAAATAAGTAGACAGTGAAGCTGTAATGCGGCTCGTTCTGATACCACTAAGCGGAAAGAATGTGCGGATTTGTTCCTTTTAATTTCTGGAAAACAATAAGCTGAGATATTGATGCCTTTTTTGACTGAGTGGGCTCAGCGTACTAAATTTTCCCCAAAAGCACAAGAATGCGTATCATGACACACTACCGCAAACATACTTATTTCTGCGGCCGAGCTCTTGCTGGTACTTCGGGGGCGCGGGGAATGATGCGCGCAAAAACTTAGTTCCGTGAACTCGATATTAGGCTACATTCCCTCAAACAGTTTTCGTGCACTTGTGCCACAAAGGAAAGGGTATATTTGAAGCCGTGAATGAAGAACACCCTGTCGACAGCCGAGATTTTTCAAAGCGATTATTGACTGCTTAGCTAACGAGGTACACGTTTGTTTTTTTCAGTAAAAACGATGCTTTTAGTGCGTTTAGCACAATCGCTACAAAATCTGGAGAATACAACTTGGTGTGTCTCACATAGTGGAAACGAATAAGCCGGATATTCCCTTCGGCGTAGTCGTGGAAGAACGGGACATGGCACATTCATGTGTCTAAGCATTTGCTCAGGGGCTTGGGATCTCTAGACCTCTTTCAACTGTTTATTTTTAAAAATCGTAGGTGATTATGAGCGCTCATCCCATGTTATTTTCTCTTGTTTTCGCTTTTCAATAGGCGTTTTCTTTTTGCACGATTCACATGTCGCCCATTCGAGCAAGCTTTTACATGATAGTACATCTACGGGTATAGAGGTCGCACGTCAATTGAAAAGATCTGAGAAGTTCATACATTGCAATCAAAATAGAATTTATTCGTACCAAGCTCGTATATTCTTGATTGTTCTTCAATTGTCGAATGCATTCCATGTAGATGAAGTGGAACAATATACATGCGCGTAATGACATGGGTATGGCTGTAATTCATTACTTTGATCGATTTTTTCCAGCAAGATGGGAGCAGGTGCTCATGGACCAAGCCTGATTTACCCCGTAAAAACGCACATAGACCAGATCAAACCGGTGTTCAGCAGTCGTGGAGTCATTTCGCTCGTATTATTTGATAGCTCATGACAAGACGAAATCTTGCATATTTCAAATATAGCTCATGCACTAATCCTTGCCTATAGTGGAAATTCACCTATGACCTAAAATGACAATTATTAATCGCTCTTCGCCTGTGAGTAACGATAAATTCTGGCACTTCGCTTTATTGCCCACGTTTGTACTTTTATAGGTCGAGTGTTTCATTTCATGGACTCAAAAAGCGTAATCGGTGTTAACGAAGACGCTTGCTGACGGTGAAACGTTGGCGGACGCTTGAGCTTCGCCTCAAAAGTATAACACAATAGCGTAATCGGCCTCGTTCACATCGCCTTCTGAATCGGTAGCCCCGCTTCCCTTCGCGGCGGACACCTCGACCGTTGAGCAAGGAAAGGAACCTCTGCGTGCGTATCAGTGGCCGTTTCAAGCCTTCTCAGAATGCGTACATGAAACGTATTTGCGAAGTGCCCACTACGCTATATTCTTCCTTTTGCGAATTGACGAAGTAACCACTGCGCGTCCTTAAGGCAACACGCGCACATACGCAGCTGTACACTTTCTTGAGGCGTTTGCTACTGCTGATTAATCATTATGTCTGAACACTCTGTAATGGAAGGGCGTTTAAATCCCTCACTTGCAGTGCGATTCATATGTCTTGACGCCTGCCGCAATTCTACGCTTCTACTGCGCGACATTGCATGTGTCGCGTTATACGACATTCGCATAGGTCGTTTTTCTCAGAAGCAGTTCCAAGCATTGGCGTGCGATCTTTGAAGAAAAGTTCTTTGTCACACAAACGGCCTTTGTAGAATTCGCACTCGAACCAACTTTTGTTAATAATTATTTATTGGCATACATTTCGAATCTTGGCTCACCGACAACGTCGATGTTTCGCTCACAACAAAGAACGGCAACACCAGCGCCGACAGTGACACCAAAATATTTCAAAAATGAACTATTCAATACTATCGCGTTGATAACGTTGTTTCTATGCAAATGCTCATTGCTCATAGCGGGTTAACACAGTGCGTAAGCCTAGAAAAAAGGTACAGAGTAGAGAGAAGAGCGCTGGCTGCTAAACTTATTTATAGGACTAACGGGAAAGTAAGGGCTTCAGAAATGTACCAGATATGCTGCAAATGTTTCGTACAAGAGTAGAAGCTTGGGCAAGTTGGTTTTAATTCATCACGGCGTATAACCAGCGTGGCGTATAAAAAGAGCGGTGGCTTCTAAATTTATTAGAACGACGCGAAAGCAAAGGCTTGGGAGAGGGTAGACATATTTGTTCCTATATTAGTGTATGATACAAGAGTAGAAGTTTGCGCTAGTTTGTTTCGTGCGTTTTCGTTTTTAATAAGCATTCGATTTGATTTGGTGTACCTGTTTACAGGAAAATTAGGCCGTAATTTTTAAGAACGCGAATAGCTGCGAATGTTTTAGTCAGCGCCCGGTAGTTGGTTCCCTGTTATTTCAAGTTACTGAGTCTTCTCGACCTGCGCAATTTGAAGGAACACCCAACAAGCTACCGTGCGCTGAATAAAACATTCGCAGCTCTTCGCGTTCGTAAAACTTACGGTCTAATGTTCCGGTACTTTACAGCAAGTGGCACCCAGAAGTATTTAGGTCACAGTGTCAATTTTCTGACGTTTGTTCCACATGGTGTGGACATGTCCGGCTCACTATGATGGCTCACATACTCTAGAATCCAAGGAGGGCCTTCTCTGCAGCACAGACTCCAACGTACAGCTGGACATAGTCAGCGAATACCTTGTTGCTGCCGTGACTCAAGGGATTCCGGCTGACGGCTAGAGGCGACGGGGGAAGTAGACTTTTCCTGACGCGAATTGACTGATTTTCTAATGCAGGTTTTTCTTCTTCTTCAAATTGCTGACAAATTAACACTGCAGGAAAACACTGTTTCTTACCAACACATATAGTTATCATAAAAATTGCCCTGTAACTTTGGGGCTGCTCTCCTCTCGGGTGTAGTGTCCTTACTGTTAGCGAGCGCCACGAGCGGCTAGAATGGCTCGGCTGTCTACGTGATGAAGTAATAAACATCACGAGGCCAGGCCGGCTGCTCAAAATTAGCATATCATACTAGGGACAAAAATTTTAAAGGGCCCATGACACCCAATTTTCCATCATAATATGTCTTATGTGGGTTAATCCTTGTGCATTCACAAATAAGCGCATTTGGTCGAGCACTTAATTTATAATCGAATATTTTTATAAACACGCGAGCAGCCTGAGAGTCAGGCAACACTGGTGCACTCGCGAGTCGTGACGTAAAAAACACCTCACAGTGAAAGCCTCTGCATTGCGGCGAACGATTTTGTTCCGTGGTCAGCTGCACGTGATATCGAGATGTTTGAGCTTTCTTCAGCTTGGCACTGAAATTGAATGATTTCCATTGGCTGAAACTTTGGTAGAAGACGACGGCTCCGTTCCGTGCTGCACGTGACGTCACACGCGCCATAGCAAAATGGCGGTCGCCGGCGGTGGGCGGGCTTTACAGCCAGCGACATCTAGGTCTTGTTTTGCACTGAAATACCCTTTTACGGCCCACTTTTGAAATCCCTATAGGCATAATATACCCTCTACTTCTAGTTTTCGCTAAAAACCACAAATCTTTGGGCGACCGTGTCATGGCCCCTTTAACAACACTGGAGAAGGCTGAGCGTCGATGATGTGGTTCGAGGCGAATCTCAAATATAAAAACAGTCATCAAGCATAATTCAAAAAGAAAAAAAAAGATAGAAACGTTACGATTGGTAATGACATGTATTCGATGAAGTTCGAAGCTACAAAATGGGAGCATTTCAAACAGCCCCCAGAACGTTCGTAAAACATTTGCAATTGTAGTGTGAAATTTTCACTTGCTGCAATCCTAAACAAAATGGTGCAGTTTAAATACGTGCTTTTTATGCATGTATTTAAGGATCCTGAAGATAATAGAAACATTGATTGATACAGTGCGGAAAGCACGATAAGGCAATAAACATTCAGCCTAAATTGAAAAGACACACTTCAATGTGGTGTGAGAACGATTCCTGCGATGGAGGGGTCAACCATGCTTTGTGTTATTTTTTTTCAAGGAAAAAAATGCCAGGCCTGCGCTGAAACCGCAGCACAGTCACAGCGAAAGCTGGAAGACCGGCGTTTCTGAAGCACCGTTGTAAGCTCTCTTGGGGCTACTAATACAAGTACACTAGCAAGGTACCCACTAAGCCATAAAACACAATTTTTGTGAAGCTCGGAAGCACCTACTAAGCCATTATCCGTCATTCTGCGGAGAAGCGAGGCATGAGCCTCGCTTCTCCGCCGTCTGTAAGCATTATGTGCACATTGTTGACGCGACGACTGATGACGATGAAGAACTGCGGCTCAACCCTTTGTAATGTGTTGGAAGCTTTAATCGGCCCACCAGTTATGTAATTTGCATTAGCTGACGCCCGGTCGCTATGTCCCTGTCCCGCCATGCTGTATAACATACGTTGACGTGGGAGAGAGAGGTGGGGGGGGGGGGCAAAAAACTTCACTGAGACCCCGAGGAAATGGATCATGTGCTTATGGGCTTCCTTTGCAACTAATACAATTGCACTTGCGAGGAACCCACTATGCTATAATCACTGTAATTTTTGAGAAGTAGGAAAGCAGGCATTATGCCATTTTTCTTCATTCTACGGAGAGCCGTGGTACCTGCTGAACGCATGTGAGACATTATGCGCACTTTGTTGATGCTGTGCCTGTTGACAATGAAGAATTATGGCGGAGCCCTATGTAATGGGTTGGAAGCATTCAACAGCCTTCTCGTTGCGCAATTCGCATTGTGTGACGCCTGATTACAGAATTCGCGTTGTGCGACGCTTGGTGTTTATTTTGCTCTTCTACCACGCTATATTGCATATGTTATTGTGGTTCCTTCCCGACATGAAGCCTGTATAGGACCTTTTTGCAAAGCAGTTTCAAGCACCGGCATGGATCAGAGGTTGAATACTGGGCTCCCACACAGAGGGCCCAGGTTGGAACCTCGTTCCATCCTGGAATTTGTTTCTTATTTCGTTTTTTTCTTATTTCGAGCGATAGTGGTTACGGACACCGGCGGCGGCGGACAACTACGGCGCCAAGAACGGCCGGTGAAATGATCTCATAACAGCTTCCGCTGTAAAACAGCGCGTGCTTTACGAGGACGGACGGAAGAACACATGGCACAAGCCCTGGCTGGAGTTTTATTGCTAACTGTTGATTGGAGTTTCATTGCTCATACGCCGCGATAAACATACAGCACGTATCAAGTGCAACAAAAAGGCGCATCAAAATGGGCAAAGCCTCGCAGATACACATTCACTGGAGTAAACGAGAGGGAACCATGATTATCCAGGCCCCGATCAGAAAGATAATTCTTTGTCTAAAAGGACTATTGAAATATGGTACTGATATAGCAGTGTTTAAGTTGATGATTCACTGGGCCTGTACGATTTCTAGAGTCATTTTGCCACCGGACCCGAGAGAAATGTCGCAGCAAGCTCGTGCCACTGAATACAGGTGAGCATTCACAATCTCACCAATTGATGCCCTGTCTGGTGACAAAACGACTCGAGAAATTATAGAGGCCCACCCACTCGTGAACCTAAAACCTAGCTGCGTCAGTGCCCCTTCCGTGGCTCTTTTACATAGAGAGTTCGCTTTCCTGTGGGGGCTTGATAATCAGGGTTCCATCTAGTTTACTGCTTTGAATGATTATCTGTCAGGCTTTTCTCATTTTGTCGCTCCTTTTTGTTGTCGTTGATACCTGCTGTGTGTACTGCGGCGTATGAGCAATAATATTACAGTTGTTAGTCAGCGCCTGTGCCCTGCGTTCTTTCTCGGTCCTCGTAAAATGCGCGCTGCTTTTGACTCGTTATGATCAACCACCTAGCTCGAGATTGGGCTCACCGATATTTTTGGCTTAAACGCTTGCGGCGGCGGCACGTGGCACTAATGGGCGGCCGCAGTATGTAAGCGACGGGCCCAGTCACCTGCATCTCCGTCGGCACTTTCTTCCCCCGGCAGTTTCGACGTCGTTGTGAAACAGGTAGCAAGCGAGTCTTCATCGTTTATCACACGCAATGAAAAAAAAATATTCTGCTGGCTGTGCACTACGCCTTGGATTATATTAGCCCAGATTGACCGCATGCTGCGCTTATGTCAAAAAACAGTGATTTTTGGCTCCTTAGGGGCGTTGTATACTCTATGGCGAAGCACACCCCACTGACACTCAGGTAAAATGTCGTGCAACAGTGTTGGTTGCCGAAAATTTGAATCCAGGCGTCACAGCTATATGATCGGTGTTAATAGGTTGAAAAGCGCCAACCCACCGCCGCCACTGTTTCCCAATTTCCCAGTTGTTTTAGTGCAGGGGTGCTATGCATGATGGCCCGAGTTTGGCGAAACTCGGGATCTTTCCGAGCTCTGGCGACGCCCCCTCTTGAACGAGCTCACGGTACGAGAAGGTGAAATCCATCCCTCAGCACGCTCTCCGTTCCATTGGTTACGATGGAACGCGGCGTCATGTCACGGGAGGTCGAGAAGGTTGGGTGGTGTCTTCAAACTAGAGGCACCTTCTTTCACTTGTTTGTCGTTCCACTGAGTGCAGAAGGTGCACCCATGCAAGAAAAGTGACAGAAAGGTCTACTAACTATATTTTTTGTGTTCGCGGGCCGTTTGAATTCTTTTTAAAGCGTTTAATGTCTGCAATAAGTATCCTTTAAAATAATCAGCACTGTGGCCTCCGAGGTTAGTTCCTACCGAGCGCCTTACAACACCATAGCTAGAGCTAATCGCCGAGGCCACGTGTATAATCACCATGGTCGGCCTCTACATTCTAGCGCGTTGCTCGGCCAGCGCGCGCCCTCTTCGTCCCCTTAGTAATCGTCTGGTGGCTCCCCGAGCAGGCGCGGCCGGCTGATTAGTTAATTGGCTGGGCGGTATACCTAGCTAAGTCAGGACATGCTACGACGAAGCTGATTAAGCCAAATCAAGCTAAGGCCGAGGTAATTAAGCCACGCCTTAATAAGACCATGCTAACGAACCATTGTAAGCTAATAACAAACAAATAAGTTCATAATAATTATCACGACACTAATTAGGAGCGTGTAATTAAAACCAATATCTTCCTCACCAAGGTATTCTTAATTATTACAGTGCTAATTAGTTTTATGCTAATTACCTGTGTACTAATCAGGACCTTGCGGAGTAAACCTGAGTTGTGAATGCCGTGGTAATTAAACATTGACAATCAAGACAGGACTATTCAGTATCATGTTAGTTAAGTCCGAGTTAATTAGGAACATGTTAGTTAACGCGACGATAATTAGGAGCACGCTAATTCAGATAAGCTAACTAGGAACTTCTTCGCCAAGTACGCGGTAATTATGATCACTCTACCATTATGTTAAGTACATTCGTGCTAATGAGGACCTTGATAACGAAATCTGATGAATTAATGCCCTGTTAATTAAAACATTACGCATTAAGACATAGCTATTCACTGTCATGTTAATTAAGGCCTAGCTAATCAATTGCACCAATATTGAGACCGAACTGACGCGGTCATTAGTCTGAGGCAGGTCAAGCATACTAAGTAGACGAGCCACGTAATAAGCACGAAGAAGCTAGATGACCACAAGCTCTTCCGATGGCCCCAGCCTTGCACGAGTAGTGCAAGCTCACCAAATTATCTCATAAGCAGAGGAGCTGCTGAGTAGCGTCCACTGCATGAAGCACTTGACAGGCAGACCGGCACTATGACAGTCACGAGTTGAACTGGGGCCTTTTCAGAATCAACGAGTTTGTACACGAGTTCGCACGTCAATCAATTTGATTGACAAACGCCCGCGGCGAAGATCGGTTCCGCCCACCGCGTTTTCTCTTGCGGAGGAGGAGTGCTCACGCGCAACGCCAGCGAGTGGCACGATTAATCTATCAGCTTAATCGCACAGACTATGCACAAAAGCACGGAGAACTAAAGCTGATGTCATCACGTGGCTACGATGTCTCGCATTCAACTTCACCGCGCTCACGATTTACCAATCACAGCCACGAAGCAAGCGCGCCTCGTGGGATTTGCGGCGAGAAATGTTATTATTTACTTGTTTGTGCAGACATTGTTTCTACCGATTCGTTACCGCAGAAAAATCTTCAGACGTGTAATGTATGTATAGCAGTAACCTGTCCATTTATTTATCTGTAATATTCCAGAGAAGCAAAACGAGCTGCAACAGAGTGCTGCGTGTGCGCCCTTGTAACCTTCGAGAGTAGAAATTTCCATGCTGGAGGTGGAACAAAAGAATTCTCCGAAAGAGGACAAACGCCCCACGAACACGCCCGTGGGAGGCACGATGATCAGTTGGCAAAAAGATAGCGCGACAATCACGTTGACGTCACTACACTGTCAAAATGTTGACCGAGTGGCGGTGCTGACGCGCATGCACGCTGCGTTCCTTTGAAAACCGCCGCAAATGCCGCACATGCGTATGTGACGCCATGCTCGTTCTTGTAGCCGTTTTTATCAACGCTGCCGTTGCGTGCTTCGCACTGTCGTCCTGTCGTGACCGCCGTAATGCGAGCTCGGAGCAAACTCGTGTGCCCGAGAAGCTCGGGCCATCCTGCATAGCACCCCAGCCCTCCTTCACAGAAGCGTGCGCCCTGCCACCTTCCGCTGGCTTTAAGATGACTGAAGACACGGCTCTTCTAGTTCACAATTCTTCAGCGAAATAAAAAAAATACAAATTTTATGTGAAATCAGTGAATTAGGGTTTGTGTGTGTGAGGAAGCATCGTTTGGGAGACATAGGTGTTGTTGCGTAAATGATGGGCGGCTACCTATTCAAAAATAGGCGGGACCTTGTGCATTTACATAAAACAACAGCGCTAAAAAACGGCGGACAAGAGAAAGAAGGGCACAGACGTCTGTCCTTCTTTCTCTTGTCCGCCGTTTTTTAGCGCTGTTTTTTATGTGAAGTATGCCGTACCAACTCGCCCAAGCAACCACTTTAGCTTGTGCATTTAATTTAAGCCTCGTTAACGACCTCAGCTGATCTTTAGCTGAGGGTGGGAGTCTGCTTTATTTTGCCAAGCAATCAACCAGAGGCACCAATTATGGCTTAGTGTGTCAGCTGGTGGTAGCGGAGCGTGTTTTAATTTTATGGGAGAGCTGGCTCTCACATACTCGAATGTATAGATAAGCATGCGCTGTGTACCGGAAAGCATATTGGTTGGAGAATATATTAGCAACAATCTTGTACATGTTTATAAAGGCGCACACCACGAAACTACACCACGCTACACTGTGAACGCGTCCTGTGGACGCAGTTGTGGACGCAATCGTTCGCTGTCACTGCGCAGGATCAGTGTTGGACTTTGCGTATCGTAGCTGCCGATTTGGCCACGACGCGACAGCAGGCTGGTGCGCCGCCCGCACTGTGGCGCCATCTCTCGAAGAAGGCGGTAACTTACGCAGCGAAACCCGTTTACTTGCTCACCGCTTGCGTTCAAAAGAGCACGTGTACTGTGCCCTAGCTGCATTTGAAAAGTCGCTATTTTTAAATGGCGAATAAAAGTTCAGCGTACTAGAAGTACAGTTTCAGTAATAGTGTGAACAAGCACGAAAAACAACTGTAAAGCACTGTCATTATTGGTGTGAACAATCGCGTAAAATAGCTGTAAAGCAAAAGATTTTCTAACTTGATTGGACCGCTACCAGGGTAGGTTACGCGGTCCTGTAAGAAGGTGTGACTACCAAAGTCTGCGCTTTCTTTTAAATATTGGGCTGATTTCCTGGATGTCTCGTCCGTGCTGCCCGTATGATCTCGGCTCAGTGCCTGGATACTTGTTTGAATCGCCCGGATAACAGCGCTAGCATTTGTGTCACTGCTCTTCAAGGCCACCGACAGCAGGTGCTCAAAGTATTTCGTGCTTAAAAAGCTAGTACTAGCGACGAGAAGCTAACTGCAGAATATATGCATAATTATGTGCACTGATGACGTCTTCAGGCACTGTAGGGCGTTAATAATAATGGTATGACTAATATGACTCTTCATGACACTTATTAACTGAAGTTCCTTGAATTTTGTTGAAGGAAATGCAATTAACATTTCGCGTACACGATTCACAGAAGCGATGAAAGGAACGGTTCATATGCATCGCGTTTGCAAGATGAGTTCAACGCCGTGGCGCTGAAGAATGATCGAAACGACATGCTTTTGTTCGCTGATGAAACGTGCTGGCTATCGTTAATATTTGGATTTTTATCTTGAATACATCGGGTAGAGCCTTGTTCGCCGTTGATGGGCATGAAGCAAGAGAAGAAACTGCGAGTACTCTTCTTTCTTTCTTGGCCCAAGTTTGGCGGCCTTCTCAGTGCAGAAAGCCATAAGCTAGCGCCGTGACCCTGCCTCGCCCACCAGACTCCAGGCTTCACAAAGTATGGTTTTCGGCTCTCCAAGGCATTTAGTATTGATCACTCTCCAGAATGTCATTGATATTGGCAGGTGCACTGAAGTACAGAGTAGTCCCCACTTAGGGTGAGAACGACTCAGTGTGGCAACGCTGCGCGGAGCGCTACTGCATAAGGCACGGCCGCGCATCGAAACGTAGCGGCGCAAGCGCACATTGAACCTAGAAAGGCGCTTCGGGTCGTCTGCAACAGCGCTAGAGCCAACCGCTCCAGATTTCGTTCAATGCACCAAAGGTGGCACGCTCCCTTGCGCCTACGCCGCTACGTTTTGATGCGCGCCTTTGCAGGATGCATTGGGGCAGCGCGATGCGCTGCCTCACCGAGCCGTGTTCATTTGAAATGTAGGCGGCCCTCTACAACTGGTTTCTGTTAAGAAAATCATGCTAAGGGCGATATTGTCAAATGGCTCACCATTTGAAGGGGATCCTTCTTCTTCGTTAAATAAAAGAAGTCACAATTTTCTCATAATACTCATCATTTATTTGACTTTTGGGGGCCCCTTATGGACATTACATAAGCGGGGGGGGGGCAAGCAGAAAAAAACATATCACTATGTACAAAAACTCATATAAAAAACATATCACTACATGTTAAGCGCCATCATTTACTCTGTCGTGAACGCTTGCTAGTTATGGGTATTCAAGCATTCGCAGTTTCGCGGTGACCGAATATCAACTGCTTTTGTTCTTTCTTTATGTTTTGATGCAAGCAAGCGATCGGCAAGTCAGAGCAGCGTATGTATAGCATAGTATAGCAAGTGACCAGAAAGAGGGGTGAGGCTCAGGAGGAGAGAAAAGAAAATGTGAGAGGACAAATCATAGCATAGTCTTGCATAGTTTAGTATAGGAAGGATTCGGAAAGTGAAGTGAATATGAGGAGGTGGGGAACAAGGAGCCGAAGACACTATTCCGCTGCGTCCTCAGTCTACGCACCACTAGTTCATAGCTGCCCCAAATATTTATTTATAACATCGTGTTGACGCAGACACCGACGGTAAGCTTTCGCTTTTGGCGAGGCATCTAAAGTTTTCCCTTTGAAACGGCGTCGCGCAGGTACCACGTAAGATTTGCTCAAGAGCCGAACGGGAGTTCACAGGACCTGAGTTCTGCGAATAGCAGATGAGCAGCATGCCGCGAAGTGATGCGCAGCTCTGCTTCTTTTGGGAGCTATGTACCGACCGAAGCGAGGCTAGCAATTGAGAAGGCTATGCGCACCGGGCCTAATAACTCTCTCGTGTTGTACTATTGAGGGCGATGTTCAAGGGCTCACAATACGCGCGCATTCACCCCCTACCTAGGGGGTGAATGCGCGCGTAAATGAAAATTTACACTCGTATTTCAGCTGAACTTTGACTTACCCCCTGTTTCACGGCCGGCATTAACAATTCGTCAAAGCTATTTGTAGCACTATTTGAACGCCTCTGGCCGATTAAAAGTAATTGCGCAGCAATGCTGCAAGCAGAAGTTGCGTTTTCGAATCACGTTTATGTGCGGAACATACCACTGTAACACACATAATTCGTTCAAAAACCGTGCTCGTGGTTTACTGAACTGTTCAGGCAGGGCTGTACATACAGTATACACGAGCGGCAAGGCATACATCACCATGTCATCACATGACAAGACCTGACAAAAACTCTATTAGGTCCTGAATAGCTCTAGCCCGGAGGGACCCGAGATGAGCCGATAGGATCAGCCATAACGGATCTGGCAGGTCTAGACCCACCGCATTATCATGGGCCTTGGGGACGGCGTGGAGTTGTAGATGTGTACGACTCTTGAGGAAGGATTCCCTGATGCTGCCAGCCTTATAAATGATCGCGCGCGAGAGCGCAGATAACAGAGTTGTGATATTATTGCATTGTGCGCTTGTGTTCACATTAGCTGAATATCAATGCAGGTATTTCACAGAAATGTAGAGATACAGTGCCTCTGGAAATAGGAGAGGCTACCTATGCAGAAAACAAAATTTAGGTACCAGTGTGTGAGCGTTTCGTTGTTGTTTTCATAGGAGAATGAATTTCGTATTCTTGATTAGTTGATATCATTAAGGTTGGTTCCTTCCCATGTAGGATCATTACACATGCTGGCTTCCTTCGCGCGTAATCGACATTCTATCTGTGCGTCGTCTAGCGCTACAACAGATTTGACTTGATTTGGTTTTGATTTTGAAGATACCTTCGGTTATAATGATCACAGAATTGTACATGGCCTCCTTCATTAACAACCGAAAAGTGTTTCCAGCATCATTTAATAACTTTGAAGTTAGTCTTGTGTTGTATGACGAATACGTAGAAATGCTGCCATCTGTCTTTTATTGAATGAGTTTTCTGCTGTCGGCTGTCAGTATGACAATAATAGAGCGAATAAAAGGTTCCCAGCTCTAGTCCTCGTCCGAACCTATAGAGCATCGTTCAGTGAAGAGATGAGTTCTTTACACGGGCTCCCAGTTATTTTGCTGCTAATGGTTTCACTGTCGGTTCCGGAAATTCGTTCCGCCGAATATGTTGAAGCTAGAAAGGATAGAGCAGGTATGTATATGTTTCGTTTTATTTCGGCTCGTGCCCCCTTTTGAGGAGACATGCAATGCAAATTTCAGCGTAGTCTGTAACGGTTCTGTGAGCTGCGGTTTGTGAATTGTTACATAAAAGTCTCAGTTATTACATATACAACTGGCCAATGTATTCCAGAAAGTCGCAATTTCTGCCGGCTTGGAGGACCGGAAAACGTGTCAATATGTCAATTACTATCATAACACTCATTCCCGAAATTTAAGCTGTTCAAGGGTGCGCATTTTGCTCATCGAAATGATCATTGTTTCGCAAAACAAGATTAGTGTAACTTTGGTATAGGCGCATGAGCAACATTGTCGAAACAGTCAGCCGCTTTTGCGGACTTCTTTAGCGCCAGAAAATGCATTGCTAATGTGCATCGGTTATGCCTTTGGTTTGATTACTAATTCATTCAGAAGCTTTCTAGAGAACACAGATCAGGTATTAGACGTAGTGTAGCTTGTCTGTACGAAATAATGTGCGAGAGCGCCAGCGCTGTGTGAAAGAAACAGCTAGTTGCGCGTTCCAATGCCAGCGCTCTTTTTTTCCTTTCCCTCCAGTCCAAGTACCTAATATATGTTAATCAAAAATCTGTGGAAAATCTATTGCTTAACATTACAATAATTGGAACCAAAAGAGGTCGGAAGTACGTTACTTCTAAGTAAGCAGCCTGGTATGCAGCGTGTAAGAATACATTCATTTCGTGAAAAGTTAGAAGACGGTTGGAATGTGTAGGCTTTCTGCTCTCGTTCCTACCATTCTATTTTATCGTTGTCTTGTGCATGAAAATATCAAGGAGAAAGAGAGAGATAAAAAGCATAAAAGAAAAACAGGGAGGTTAACCAGGACTGAGCCTTGTAAGCTACCCTGTTCTGGGAAAGGGGGCATAAAAGCAATAGAGAAGGAGCAGAAAGTCACTGTTGCTGCCGACGTGACACTTCAGCGATAGGCACTCCCATGGTCCCAATTTCTTGTCGACAGTGAAATCGTGTTCGTCTAGGTGATTTGCAGCAGTATGGAGGTGAAGCCGCTCGTTGGCGTATGTCACCTGCTTAATAGTTTCATTCACAGCACAGTCGTTGCAATCGGCGCTGTCAGCCATATCGATCTTAAGTGAATAGATGTTGGTAAATGATACACCAGGAGACACCCGGTACAGCACTGTATAATCCTCTGAACGCGGTATTCACCAGTGGTATCAACCACCTAAACACGGCGCCGTGTCTTTTTCAATCGCATAGCGCAGCACTTCTCTTATCTCCAACGCAAGTTTATCATAGAATTCGCGACGAAACGCCGACCAATGATATTGTACAGCTTCCTTTGAGTCGCAGAATACTGCCCATTGATTATCCTGTTGTTCGCCGACATATTCGACGGTCCCTCGTAGGGTGTCACAAGCTCCGAAGCCATGTATGTGGTCACGTGAAAAAATCCTTAAGTCCCGTGACTAATATTTAAGGTTGATGTGACGTGATGGAATAGCGGTTGTGCCGGTGCGCTGGTCTGGGTGGTAGAGTCATTGATGTAAACATCAAATCTGTCAACACAGAAAATGTGCAGACAGTTCAAAGCTGCTTGCTTCAAGAAGAAGGTAGAAATTTAGTTCTTATTGCTAGAATGGAAAGGCCCACTTCAGGTTTATGCAAGTACCACCAGGCTGAAGGCGAACGTGCCGAGGGTGTTAAACCTGATGGTAGGAAAGCACGGTGAGCGCTGAGGACGTTGTAAAACGACGCCTGTGTCATTGCTCTGGAAGGTACGGCAGCTGGCTCGACACCATCCGTGAAATGCGTCGAGTACGCATCCTCAACGCGTCAGTTGTGACGTAAGTCGTGAGCGAATGACCTCGAGCTAGTATAACTTTTCCGGCTGTTGAGGTGGTTCGCAGTAGGCCTGAGGCAAACGACTAGTGCCTCATCTCGTGGGTACAGCGCAACATCAGAAGGAAAAGAAAACGACACACAGGAAAGAGCGCTGACTTTCAACTAGACTTTATTGAAGGTGCTTCGGCCGCTTTTATTTCACATTTTTCACAATTTCACATTTGAATTGCCAAAAGACAAGTGTATACAATAATTAGACGTTCTCATTTCATTCTCTGACAATAGGCATACCTGCTGGTGCTATCAACCTAGGAGCGCTAAGAATGTCCTCCCTTTTGACAGCGGCCATTCAAAGGTAATCAAAAGAGGCATTGCCACCACGTGTATTCAGGCCGCCCTTCATAAGTCGTGTGAGCACAAGGCTGAGGCTAGTCTCACTACGCAGATTGATAAACTAAAAGCTGCTGGCTACCCCAACAGCGTCGTCGTACCCGTTTGCGAAAGCCTCCTACAGAAAGTAAAGCGCCAAAACACGGGACCAAAGGGAAAACAAAAGGATCAAAGACCATTGCATGTCATACCGTATGTACATAAGGTGTCTCACAGCTTAAAGAAAATAGCAACCAGATATGATATCAATTTGTTGTTTTCCTCCCCGTGCAAGCTTTCAAAAGTGTGTGTCCTGAATTGCAAGAATGATCGACCATGTAATATACGTCATGAGCACAGCTTCACAGAATGCCAATCAAATGTTGTCTATGAGATACCGTTAACCTGTGGAAAATTATATATAGGTCAAACAGGGCAATGTTTTAATGATCGAGCTAGGCAGCATGCGTACAACGTCAAGAATGGGCATGGTAGCCATATGGCCATACATTGCAAGGAATGCAAGTGCAGTCCTGTATTCCATAAGACAAGGTTTCTGAAAAAAGCAGAAACGAAGCATGAAAGAGAAATTATAGAAGCGTTTTTTATCAGGAAGGCCTCGGATCAGTGCATTAGTACACCTTCTCTTCACTTATCCGATATAGAATATTCTTTTCTTAGCGTAATCATACATACTATCACACGTGTTATAGAGCACCTGCACCATGTATAAAAGCGGCCGAAGCACCTTCAATAAAGTCTAGTTGAAAGTCAGCGCACTTTCCTGTGTGTCGTTTTCTTTTCCTTCTGATGTTGCGCTGTACCCACGATATTCAGCATGAACCAACTCGCCCAAATCAAGCTCTTGTTACTAGTGCCTCGCTTACACGCTCTGAAGTGCTCGGAGATTTGACTTGCAAGTTTTAGAAAACACGGGAGAGCCATAGAGCAGTGATTCAATAAAACGTGCCTGGTTCACCAGTAGCATAATACCCACTGATGGTCCCCATCTTTTTCTGGTGATAAATGAAAATACGTGAGCGTCAGATGCGAGTTCGTTTTTAAGTGAGAAACGTGAAGACTTCAGGACACATCTTGGAACACAATGACACCTAAAAATAATGATTTCTCTTGCAGGAGGCAGGAGGCTTTTCTCGTAAAGACACCAGCGCTCGTATTTCTGTCGATATTTCAGAATTTCACGAACCTGCAGGTGTGTCACTGCTGATACCCAGAAACAGATGTCATGATCGTAGAAAGAGACACTGGCTCATTCCAGAAAACTAGCGGCTAGGTGGACAGCAGGTGGGCAGAAGTGTGCTGTTTTCAAATTGTGCTTATTTCTTTTCTTCTAGGTTGTGACAGACGATATGATTTCTGTCGCTATCGCACTGGTACGTTCTTCTTTAAATCCATTTGCTGCAATATTCTATGTTCATGCATTAGAACATATGTTGAACGATTATTCCACAGAGACATATGCCATAGATGATTATAACAAAGAAATCAGTTTCGCCGCAATGGCCAGGTACTGACTACATTAGCAACATGTTAGAATGCCATACGAAGAAAGGCTAGCAGCTCACTCATGGCCGCTCTGGCGAGCCAAGTGACATTCGTGTGGTCTATGGCTTCAATCACCCCTATAGATACGCGCAGGCGCGCAGGCGACCACGCTCTTTAGATGAAGATACAGAGCCAGAGGCGCGTATTCCCACGTGCGGGGCGACGCTCCCTAAAACGCGTCATTGGACTTTCACATATATGTATATGTACAGTGAAGTAGATGCGTGCCTACTGCGCTGTGGTTGTTTACCAGGTCCCAGAATCGTGTTCTTGTGGTGTTAAAAATACAATAGGTGCAGGCGAGTGGAAACACTTACAAATTGCTGACAGCCACCTGGCACACTACAGACTAGCCAATTTTTTGTTGTGTAAATAATTAATTTGTTAATTAGGATTATTTAACTAAACTGCTACATATTGACTTTATGTAAGATATGCGACTTGCAAAGTTCGAGACCGCCTTCACATAAACCCCCACTGCACTATTTGCAATAAAGAAAGTCTCACGTACACCATTTTTTTTTGAAGCTGCAAGAAAAGCCCACTAAATACAGAGAAAAAGCCCACGTGACTAGCGCGTTCGCGCGCAGCGAAGGTACTCCTGTCAGCCGTGGTTTCAGCGAACGAAATTAGCCGCGGCCGCGACTCGCCGGCTCCATTGCAGCGGTAGGACAATATGCTGGCGGTGATTTCTTGGCCCGCTTTAGCCAGTTGGCGCGCGTGACAGTACCAGTTGTTGGGAGGAGCAAGACAGTCCCAGCGAAAGCTGGAAGAGCGGCCTTTCTAAAGCCCATTCTAAAGTTCCTTGTGGCAACTAATGCAAGTACACATGCAAGGTATCCACTGCACAATAAATCATAATTTCTGCGAAGTAGGACAGCACCCACTACATGGTCACCTACGTGCATCATGCCTCAGGCCTGGCCGACCACCCGACCTTGACCGCTGGATTAGTGGACCTCACCACCGGTCGTTACTGGACTTCATACACGAAGCAAATTTGTATATGTATTTCTGAATCAATAATTATTATGCCTCAGGGCAGACTTTCGAAAAAAAAAAAGTAACCACTATACATCTATAAGGATTATGTGCAGTTTGTTGATGCTGCATGTGGCTGATGATAAAGAATTATGGCTGAGCACTTTGCAGTGGTTGGGAAGCCTTAAACGACACACTCGTTGCGCAATTAGCATTTCGTAAGGCCTGGTTGTTATATTGCTCTTCCGCCACGCTGTATTACTTAGGTTTACACGATTCCCTGCCCGCCGTGACGCCTCTATAAGGTATTTTTGCAAATATGTTCCCAGTACTAGCGTAGGTGTATCGTAGAAAAGTCGACGGCCAGGTAGAGGGCCCGGGTTCAAATCATACTAGATCCTGCATATTTTTTCTCACATTATTTTACAGCGAAAGCTGTTGTGAGATCATTTCAACGCCCATTTTTGGCGCCGTAGTTATCCGCCGCCGGTGTCCGTAAACACTATCGCACGAAATAAAAAAAACGAAATCAGAAAAAAATTGCAGGATGGAACGAGGTTCGAATCTGGGCCCTCTGCGTAGGAGCCCAGTGTTCTACCTCAGGGCCATGCCGGTGCTTGAAACTGCGTCGCAAAAAGACCCTATACAGGCTTCATGTCGGGAAGGCACCACATTAAGATATGTAATGTAGTGTGGTAGAAGACTAAAATAACAACCAGGCGTCACACAATGGGAACTCTGAAAGCCAGGCGCCACACAACGTGAGTTGCGCAACGAGTTGGTTTTTGAGTGCTTCCAACCCATTACAAAGGCATCTACGATAATTCTTCATCGTCATCAGCCACAGTATCAACAAAATGCACATAATGCCTTACAAGTGTTTAGCGAGTACCACGGTTCGCCGCAGAATGACGAAAAATTGCATAATGGCTGCTTCCCTACTTCACAAAAATTATGATGATTTAGAGCGTAGTGAGTTCCTGGCAAGTGCACTTCTATTGGTTGCCAAGGAAGCCCATAAGGCTCCCGTGATCAATTTCCTCAGGCTCTCAATAAAGTTAATTCCTTGTCTCTCTCGTTCTCCGTTTCTCCGGTTATCGTATGTTATAAAGCGTGGTGGGCCAGTTAAATACCGACCGGGCGTCACACAAAATGAATTACGTAAGTAGTGGGTCGTTTAAAGCTTCCAACTCATTACAAAGGGCTCAGCCATAATTCTTCATTGCCATCAACTACCGCAATAACAAAGTGCACTTAATGCCTCACAGATGGTACCTCGCTTCTCCGCAGAATAACGAATAATGTCGTGGTGGGTGCTTCCCAACTTCCCAAAAATTTTGATTTGTGGCGTAGTGGGCACGTTGCTAATGTACTTGTATTAGTAGCCAGAAGAGAATTTATAATGGGCTCTAGAAATGCCGCTCTTCCAGCTTTCGCTGTGACTGTGCTGCGCTTTCCGCGCAGGCCTGGCGTTTTTTTTATGTCTATGTCTATCGGTTCCGCCAGCGCTAACGGGTACGACGCTCAACGCAGGAGCGGGAGACACCAGGCCACCCCTTTCTAAAAAAAAGAAGGGGGTGGCATTTTGAATATTTAATCTTCGAGTTAAATGAGAATCCGGCTCTATCTCTTCGCGGGATGGTTCACTTCCATCTGTCGCGTAGTTCCTCGTCGGCTGGTAAGTAGAATAAGATCCTCCCGGCGGTGCCTTTACATCCGGAGCGGCCACATCGCACGCAGCGAGTATTATCGCATTGCTGAGATTGCGCATTCAAAACATGAATGACGCCACGCGGTGCTTCGCCTTCAGCTGAAACAAATATAGGTAAACACAGCAGTACTCATCGTCCATAGAATCAAGAATGTTTAGTGTCGCCTTCTAGCTACTCAATGCCGTGGCGCGACAGCTGCGAGCGTTATATGAAGCTCTCACAAAGCATCATGTGGGAGTTGCATGACCAGTAGGAATGTATTGGAAATTCTGTTTTTTATACTAGAATTTAGATAATGTTTTTGAACTATACAAAAATGAAGGGGAATAGCCTCGTTGTGAATCGAATTGGTTAAACAGGAAACGTTGTTGGAGTCGACGTTTCTGTAATGGGATAACTCTTGTCTAAACTCATTGTCGAACCGCTAGCGTCTGCGACCTTTTTTAAGTAATCGCTAAAAATACAGGCAGCATCTTTAGGTGGTTGTAGTTCTTGCGAAAACTATGTTACTATTCTCTACGCGGTTATCATTGGTCATGCAGTATTTCACTATAACCTATGAAGCCCTAACAACTCCTTTCATTGGTGTGTCCTCATATGTATAAAAAGGGGACCATGAGGCGATGCGAAGACGGAGCACTTGCACGATCGCGTTCCGTTGGCGTTCGTTGGGCATGCTACCGACCTCGCGTCGTGGAACGCGAAGAGGGACGCTACGCGCGTCGTATCTTCCATCTAGCCTGGCCGTTCATTCTCACAGGTCGAGCGGAGAACGCGGTCGACAGGCGGGCGAGAGGGGGGCAGCGTAGGACAGGAGAGAGAAGGGGAGGGGGCGCGCATGCGCTCGAGCTCATCGCGGCGTTCGAGCTCATCGCGCATGCGCTCGAGGTCATCGCGGCAGGAGAGAATTTCGGCATGTCTAGCCCGCGTTTCAGACGAAGAGTGGAAAGGGGGAGGGGAGTGGGAAAATGGAGAGGGGAAAGGGGAAGGAGAGAGGGTGAGTGGAGAGGAGGTGTGTGGAGAGGGTATGCGCATGCTCAGTAAGGGTGGTCACGCCGCACGCCACCACCACCACCACCGGATTGAGCTCAGTCAGTCAGTCAGTCAGTCAGTCAGTCAGTCAGTCAGTCAGTTCAGTTCAGTCAATTAAATAGAGGCGGCTAAGAGTGTAGCTGTCGTCGATGTCACTACCGCTACCATGTGTATATCTCCTAACCAGAGTAGTATGCCTTTGTTCCCAGGCCACCGGTACCTGGGTCCCGGGAATCCACAGCGCAACGGAGCTCCGGTGGACGAGGACGACGGCATAGCCAAGTCACACGACGAAGCCTACGAGCGGGCCACGAGCCACGAGGACGTCTTTGCTGCTGATCAGGCATCTGCGGCTCTCTTCTTGAACGACTTTAGACGCACGGGTAACTGGCACTCCGCATTAGGTGCAGTTGGTCTGGGCACGAAGAATATTGTGGAACAATACGTCTTGGGCCGTAGTCTCTATGGAATGCCAGGAGATAGACGGAAACGTGCACATAACGGGGAATCAGATACAGCAGACGCAAAGCGATACCAGCCTGACTCAACTACCGGCGACACCCAAGGGATGTCGCAGCAGATGCACTCAGACGCCCCCACCCGTCCAGGCGGAGCAGGAGTTGGAGGTGACGGTGAAAATTCGACAGAGCTCGTTCAGCAGATTTTGCGCGTACCTCGCGACCACGGAGTGGTCACAGTCTTCCGTGACAGCAAAATACTCACCACATGGGCCTACGCAATGCTGAAGACCAATTTAGTTTATGACACCGAGAAAACGTTTCCAGGAGTTCTGACTAGCCTGTCACGCTTGCCAGTGGACCGGCCGTATCTTTACATTCCTCACGGCACCTACCTTAACCTACCAGCTCACACAAGAGCTGTTAGCTGCTCTGTCAAGGTAACCCCTCATGGTTTACGCACGCCATGGAAGACGGGCTCTTCGGTTGTCCAACCCGTCAAATCTGACATGCTAGTTTATGGCCTTAGCTCCGTCGGACTGAACCACTACTTGGATACCGGCATGTGTCGTGTGAAGAAAGGCGAGACAAACAACCCGATGAAGCCACAGTCTTATTTACCATTTCAGGAGAAGGACCACTCGGATCTGGCTAAGAGCTACTGGGGTCTAAAGATCACACCCGGAAACGAGGATGACGATGGCGATGACGAAAAGAGCATACCTGCGTGCATGGGTGTACCACGTCACAACTTTGCTTACGACTTTATTCACATTCACAAGGCAAGTCCCCGCTTGACCAAGTTCGTAAACCAGTTTCCGTTCAAAGGTCACGTGGGCACACCTATAGTCAACTATGAGTACCAGTTTGGAAGTGACGCATGGCTAAAGATGGGTCCAACTTATAACGCGGGAAACGAGTTGCTAACTCGTACACACCTTGGCCTGCCTGCTGACGTTGTATCCTACACCACTAGCAACATGTCAAACTACGAATCGTACGAGCAAAAGCCAGATACCAACATCACCATGCGGCTTCGACCCGACGATATGCACACGCGCCACGTGAAGTATTTGGACCCTATGGAAAATACTTACTTCACCCGAGGTTTAAAAACGATGGCGCACTCAACTATTCAACCAAGTTTGAGTTTTGGGGTATTGGCAGTAAGCAAGTCTAACAAGGACGACCCAGGCAGTACTGAAACCTTTCAAGACATTGCCGCCTTTTTTCAAATTGACACAGAACTGGTGGTTCACTCTGACGTAGACACCATAGTTGCCGACAGTGTTACTTTACCCTCGAACGTGGGGCCTTACTTGCGTCACTCCAACGAAAACATCAAAGCAAGTTACAACAGCCTCACACGTCACGGACGTCCAGTCAACCTCGCTCGCACGGAGTCCGAAGTTACCGAACACAAGGCAGAGCTGCAGAAGATTGCGCAAGCTCAAATTAATGCATCAAAAGTAGTTGCTTCAAGAACCCTACGCTCGGTGCCATTTTTCCCACAATAGATCGTTCTGTTTAATAAAAGCAAAATAAAAAAGCACAACTTTTGTTTCGTTTCTTATTTACTTCACAATGCTGCGCCGTTGTCGTTGTCGTCGAAGCCTAAGAAGGGATATATTTAAATATATATATATATATATATATATATACTTTTTCTGAGTGGAGCTACAACGACAACGACATACAAAAAAAAAATTAAGCCATGTCGTTGTCGTTGTCGTCGAAGCCTAAGAAGAGATATATTTAAATATATATATATATATATATATATATATATATATACTTTTTCTGAGTGGAACTACAACGACAACGACATACAAGGAGAATACGTGTTTAAAAAGCGCCTTTGTTGTAGAAGAAAAAAAAACTCATTTATATTCCACTGAGCGCCATGCAGGAGACGGAGAATAACTAACTAGTTGTCGCGCAATCGTAACTAGTTCTAGACGGGTTTTTACACTAATTATAAAGGGCTTCCAAGGCCGCCGAGAGGGGTATATAAAGAGGTGTGCAGCAGCTCAGAACTCACAGTCTTCAACAGGCTGTCCACTCAGGAGGACCTCAAGCGGACACTCAAGACGCCTTCGGTAAGACTTTTTTTTTTCGGTTAGCTATGCTATATTCTGAATTCTTGCATTTTTCTGCTTTTTAATAGAGGCCATGGCAGAATCACGCAAGCGTCAGCTTGACGATCAAGAAACAGAAGATGAGGTACCCCTATATTACCATTTGGAATTATTTTTTGGTGACGCCATCTATATTCCCAGGGACAAACTACAAAGTTTATTGGTTCGAGCGACGAGAACAGTACCTATGACATTAATAAAACCCTGGCGGCATTTGCGGAACCTGATCGAGGCGTGGGAGAAGTATCAGATCCAAACGTGTCCGAACCAGGAACAGGGGTTGGAGGAGATGGAAAAAGTTTACAACCCCCTCCACTCTTGGCACTGCAGCTACAGTCAGTTCCAAAACGAAGAAAGCTTGTGCATGATGTGTTTCCCGCTCGAGACGACGGAGAAGCTGAGACAATTTGTCACGACATTATCAGAGGATTCGAGCAAGGGCCCACCCAGTACGGAATCGCTGCCGTCGCACTCCACACACGAGGAACTACACTCCCACACGTCCACGTCTTACACGACTGCAGCTGGAGCAATGGCACATGCCGATGTGTTATCTTCGCTGGCTTCGTCAGACGACCAAATCGCTCGTCAATTTAGTCTACAAGCGCCAGTGCATGGGACCTCTACCATCTCGTCAAGTATTTCAATAGTGAGCCCCGAGTATTGGAATACATTAAAACGGGAGGAAATGATTGGGGTCGCGACGTTAGAAATGAAGTTTTGGGACAACTCGAAGGTTCTGGACACGAGCCCGGGCGAGTTTTGGAAATACTGTACCCGAAACTTCCGCATTCAGTTGCATGTGACGACGCCCATGGAGGTCAGACGAGCGGTGGAGACACTGACGAGGTACGCGCAAGAACGGGTGCAAAGTGCCGAAAACGTTCAAAAGGAGCGTCGGAAGAATCCATCTACGACTGGCTACGCGAAAACCCCGTATCGCCGTTGACAAACATTGTGCGCACCCCCAAGTGGCTGGCAGACCCGGTGTTTCGGTTCATTCGCCTGGACGACAAGCGCCTCCAACAAGCTATCCAGGTGTTTAATGACGAAATGTGCTCGTACACCACCTTGGACTTTATTGAAATGTACCAGCACACCCAGCCTCTCTTTGATGCCCCACACGGTGACCTCGCTACCTTTTACATGGATGTGCCCGCGTCATTTGATGCCATGATGGAACTATTAAACTTTCAGTTTAATGGCATCCACGATGAAGTGTCGGCCTTTGTAAACAACCTATATAGCCTGGTCGAGAAGGCGGTCCCCAAGAAAAACTGTATGGAGATTGTGTCCCCTCCGAGTGCAGGAAAAAACTTTTTTTTGACCCCGTTCTTTCCTTTTACATTAACCGCGGTACGATCCGCAACTTTAACCGCTACACTAGCTTTCCGCTTCAGGACACCGTGGGCCGTCGCATCCTGGTGTGGAACGAGCCAAACTGTGAGTCGTCTGCTTTTGATACTGTTAAAAAAATTTTTGGCGGTGACGTAGATTCGGTGGCGGTCAAGTACTCGGCTGATCAGACCATTTCCAGGACGCCCGTCATTGTGCTCTCGAACAACGAGGTGTTTCCAGATGACGAGGCCTTCAACCACCGCATGTGGCGCTACAAGTGGCGAGCGTGTCCTCCACTAAAGAAATACGACAAGAAGATCCACCCGATGGACTGGTCCTCCTGTTTGATGCTTTTGTACTCGAAGAAACATACGTCGGCACGCGCCAGCTTGATCAATAAACAGCTTTCAACCTAACATCCTGAGTACTTGGTCAATGCTTTGCATTTTCCGACTACACCGACACCGACAAGCGCAAAAAAAGAAGCTTTCGGCTCAATCAGTCTGTTTTTTTATGTCAGTTCAGTTAGTCAGTCAGTTCAGTCAGTCAGTCAGTCCAGTCAGTCAGTTCAGTCAGTCAGTCAGTCAGTCAGTTCAGTCAGTCAGTCAGTCAGTCAGTTCAGTCAGTCAGTCAGTCAGTCAGTTCAGTCAGTCAGTCAGTCAGTCAGTCAGTTCAGTCAGTCAGTCAGTCAGTCAGTCAGTCAGTCAGTCAGTCAGTCAGTCAGTCAGTCAGTCAGTCAGTCAGTCAGTTCAGTCAGTCAGTCAGTCAGTCCAGTCAGTCAGTCAGTCAGTCAGTCAGTTCAGTCAGTCAGTCAGTCAGTTCAGTCAGTCAGTCAGTCAGTCAGTCAGTTCAGTCAGTCAGTCAGTCAGTCAGTCAGTCAGTCAATCAGTCAGTCAGTCAGTCAGTCCAGTCAGTCAGTTCAGTCAGTCAGTCAGTCAGTCAGTCAGTCAGTCAGTCAGTCCAGTCAGTTAGCTACTTCCCATCTAATAAAGTGAATATTGTGGTATCGTTTACTTATATTGTACTCTTTCTGTGCAGCCTGCTACTGCCCTCACGCTTTAGGATTAGGAACAATGTATCAAAACAGGTACCACTACGATCCCGTCACCAACCGGTATGAGCTACGCGGTGAGCAGTGGAACTGCAACGGATTTGACAGACATCGCCAGTGCGCACAGAGGTGCATAATTAACAGATGAACTTGACTACGACTGTTGTTGCATGTTACCATAAAATACGTCCTAAAAAGACGTACAGTGTGTGCTGCAGTCTTTCTCTCGTAGTGTGTAGTAAGGGGAATCAACAGAAAATTTACGGGTTTAAAACGGAATGGCGAAAAATGACTGCTTCTCTTTCATTGGTATTATTCGAACAAGAAACTAAAACAAGCCATCATAGAAGTACTTGAAGCCTTAAAGGACGTGCGTGAATGCAGTAGCGTAAGCTTGCAGTTAGACCAGCCTGACAGCCTTGATGGAGATTTACCCACTTTAACGCCAAGAGTCACGCCTACGCTATCGTGGCAATTAGCGTTAATTACCGTCACTAATACCTCGCGATGGTGGATAGATCTAACACTGTGACGTAGGGGATCGTAACCGACGCAGCCCCAGTCGTTAGCAAGCCGCGCAAGCGAAGTCGAGAAGGTTGTCAGTAAATCATTCAGCACATTTTGAAAGCTGCCGAATCCTGATGACAGGTAATCATAGTCAGGAAAGGCATGTTTACCTAATACGGACACCCGCTCACACCCTCCCCCTCGTCAGGAGAAAGCGTATAATAAAGACGGCGCAAGTTTTGCGTGGTGTAACCACCTCTCCAAAAGCTGAGCAAAAAAGCAGTCTGCCGACTGGCGGCGATTACAAACGAGAACTTGTCTGAATCCGGTGATCTCACACCACATTTACTCGGACATATGAAAGACAGATAAACACAAGAACTGTGGTTCTAGAGCCACTCTGGAACCCCTACTACGAGAATGTCGGGGGATAACGAGCAATACTGGTGATGCAGCCGCTAGCGATTGCCTTGGCGCACACTGGGAGGCTGTGTTGTACAGTTCTGCCTTTGAAGATCTACTTTGGGCTGCCGCCAGGACTCAAGGACTCCTGGCAGTACTCTAGGGGGAACATTTTGCTCGTCCACAAACTCATAGCACCTTCCAATAAATTTGCTTGTATGTATGTACGTGTGTAACTTCCTCTCCGCTTCTGAAGACGCGGTAAGCTGCAGGAGTCGCGTAGAGCACCCTTTTCCACGGAATATTTGCACTCTCCTGGAAACACGGAGTTATCTGCCAATCAAACACATTGGAGAATTGATATTACCATACTGCGTTGTGGCCGAAGATAGGTACAGTGAACGGCTCAGACTTTAAAATATGACGTCATGTGACGGTGATGCTAGAAAACTAGCGTACTCTCTTTCTGACGTCCTTTCTGGGACGCATGTGTAAGGGAAAAAATTCAGATGCAACCCAGTACATACACTTGTGTTAGTTGCACCATGTGGCACGGATACCAGAAAAACTAGTGATATACGTTCTTCACGCGCCATTTCTTCACGTGCGCGCAAAACAAAAAGATTCTTGGTAGGGCCCGGAATGAAACACTTTTGAGGTGAGCGAAAATAATATATTTACGTATATTCACAGAGCGAGTTAGGTTATACGACGCATGAGTAATGATCCGCAGCACTGATTTTTTATAATACCTAATACATTCCTTGTAGAAAATCAAAGCATGCGGCAGCCCCACAGAACCAATTAAAGTTCATTGTCTGTCGTCTTCAACTCCTGTCTATGGAATCACACCAACTAACCCGCTAACGTATTGTGTTGAAGTTTCTCTCTTGTAGCGCCACCGACATCGACGGGATTGCACAGTGAAGAAAGAAGAGGTCGGACGTGACCTCGTGCGGCGCGGCAGCAAGGCTGGCGCGAGGGGCGCAGAAAAATAAAGAAAAAGTTAGTTGGGTTTAGGCTTCGGCGCTAGACGGACGTGTCGAGTCGTTTTCTTATGTGTGCTCCACAAATTGGTGACCCGGACGTTTGGATCAAGTAGCAACTTGTGCCTGATCATAACGTGGAACACGAAACAAAAAGACGTGGAGCCATATCAACCACCGGCAACGAACGCCGGCAAGCCTCGACGAACTCGGCCAACGCCGAGACCTCTTCAACCGCTGCGGTTATTTCGAACACCATCCGACTGCCAGAGTTCTGGGAACGGAATCCCTCGGCGTGGCTCATCCAAGCAGAGGCCCGTTTTGAACTCTCGCGGATTACGTCCCAGACTCGCAAGTACCTCCTCGTGGTCGACGCGCTTCCAGCGGCCGTCATCGACGAGATTTCCGACCTTCTCCATTCGTTCTCGCACGACCTACCAGAGTCGCCTTACGACGTAATTAAGGCTGCTATACTGGACCGCACGGCAATGTCTGAACGCACACGGTTGCAACAGCTACTCTCAATCGAACAACTCGGCAATCAACGGCCAAGCCAGCTACTGCGTCGATTCCTTAATCTGCTCGGCCCACGCGTTTCCACTACGGACAGCACCTTCGTCCGTGAGCTATTTCTTCAGCGCTTGCCCACCCATGTCCAGATGGTGCTGGCAACTGCTTCAACCCAGAATTTGTCAGAGCTCTCTACATTGGCTGACAAGGTTATGGAAGTTGCGAATCCACTTCCAGTGGTTGCAGCTGCGATTCCGGCTTCAGGATCGCACGCCGTTAGCCCTTCACTGACAAAGCGGTCCGAGCCAGAATCACCATCATTTCCCGTCGCTGAGTTATGCGACAGACTGGAGAAGCTTCTGGTAGCCACTACACGTAGGAGCGCTTCTCCTCCTTCACGTCGACGTCGCCGTTCTCCATCTTATCGACGTTTCCATCCATCGAGAGTCAGCGCAACAGTGCATCACAGCAGTCTGATATCTGCTGGTACCACCGCCATTTTGGCGCTCACGCGCGTCGCTGCCTCCTCCCTTGCACCTGGTCGGAAAACCGTCCGGCCGACCGCTAGCGGCGACAAGCGGTCACGGGCCTACCCCATGTCGCCTCTTCTATGTCAACGACAAGGTCACTGGGAAACGCTTCCTTATTGACACAGGCGCACAGGTCAGCTTCTCCCTGCTACACGAATGGATCGCATCGCTACTCCCATGCTGTACTTGCAAGCTGTGAATGCAAAGCGGATTCCAGTATTTCGACAACGGTCGCTCACCCTCAACCTGGGACTACGAAGACCGTTCCGCTTGCTGTTCATTGTCGCCGACGTTCCTTCTGCCATTATCGGTGCTGATTTCCTCACCGACCATGACCTCATTGTCGACGTCAAGCGACAACGTCTCCTAGACGCGACAACTTACCTCTCGGTGAAAGGCATTGCTGCGCCGGGAACCACAGATTTAGCCCTCTCTTGTGCTACGGTTTCCAATGAACCCTTCGCGGCTTTGCTACGAGAAATCCCTGACATCACCGCACCGCCTAATTGGAAAAAACCAGCGTGCCACGACGTACGTCATCACATCGTTACTGTCGGACCTCCTGCTTTCTTCCGGCTACGTCGACTTGCTCCGGACAAACTCAAGGTTGCACGTGCAGAATTTGAACATATGCTGGAATTGGGAATTATTCGCCCGTCCGCAAGTAACTGGGCAGCTACACTCCACATGGTGCCCAAGAAATCGGGTGACTGGAGGCCATGCGAAGACTACCGATCTCTGAACACTAAGACAATTCCGGATCGGTACCCGTTACCCAACATAGAGGATTTCACTGCCGCTCTGCACGGCGCCAACATCTTTTCGAAGATTGACCTTGTCCGCGCCTACCACCAAATTCCCATGGCCGAATCAGACATACCCAAGACGGCTATTACAACACCATTCGGACTCTTCGAGTTTTTGCGAATGCCGTTCGGTCTCAGGAATGCCGCTCAGTCCTTTCAACGTTTCATTGACACAGTCACGCGTGGTCTACCCTTTGTTTTCGCCTACGTCGACGACTTGTTGGTGGCCAGCAAATCTGTGGAAGAGCATTTACAACACCTTCGTTGTCTGCTACAACGACTATCTGATCACGGCATCGTCATCAACGCCTCGAAAAGCGAGTTTGGTGTCACTAGCTTAGTCTTTCTGGGACATTACCTGGACACCAGTGGCATCCGCCCACTTTCATCAAAAATCGAAGCAGTTCAGAGCTTCCCTAGGCCCACAACGATCACGAAGCTGCGGCAATTCCTCGGCATGGTTAACTTTTACCGCCGCTTTATCAAGACCTGTGCCGATATAGTGGCGCCTTTGGACCGTCTGCTTACCAGCAAGAACAAGACGTCCTTACTCCCTTGGGACTCCACTGCTGAAGACGCCTTTATCAAGATCAAGGGCGCGCTCGCCAACGCTGCCTTTCTTGCCTACCCCAACCCCACGGCATCTCTAGCCCTCATGAGTGACGCGTCCTGCACAGCCGTGGGAGCGGTTCTCCAGCAGCGTGTTGACAACTCATGGCAACCATTAGCGTTTTTCTCCAAGAAACTCAGCCCAGCACAAGCTCGTTAGAGCACCTTTGGTCGAGAGTTACTTGGAATTTACCTCGCCATCCGACACTTTCGCCATATCGTCGAAGGTCGAAAATTTACAATTTTCACGGACAACAAGCCGTTGACATATGCGCTTTGCAGAGAGTCGTCGACGCACACGCCACGAGAAATCCGCCATCTCTTGTTTATATCTGAATTCCCTACCGACATCCGACACGTCAGCTGCGACCAGAACATACCTGCTGACACTCTCAGCCGGGTGGACGCCGTGACATCACCTGCAACTCCTACGCCACTCGAAGTGCCGACGCTCGCAGCACACCAAGCTAACGATCCCGAGCTCATACAACTGCGCTCATCTAAAACAGCACTGCGATTACACGATATCCTGCTTGATGGCGCCAACCTCGTCTGTGACACTTCTACAGGCACACCCAGACCATTTGTCCCTCGCACGTTACGCAAGCAGCTTTTCGACACGCTGCACCAGCTCGCTCACCCCGGCGTTCGTGCCTCGCAACGCCTTGTTTCATCGCGTTACGTATGGCCCCGGATGAACGCCACACATGTCTACGTAGCGCCACACATGTCTACCGCACGTGACTTTACGTCGACGAAGCCACCGCGCTCGACGCCAAACACAGCAGAAGCTTCACACCCGCCCTTCAACGCTATCACGCGGTGCAGTCGTCTCCCTCAACGGTATCTATGCGTTGCGGAGACATCCCGTCGTGCGTCGTCATGTGACCGATACGCACTTGCGTCGACGCCCCCCCGTCATATGACCCAGTGGTCAACGCTGCGCCGACGATTGCAACGACATCTGCACCCGCCCTCAACTGCATCTTCGGGCACCTCTCTCAGCCGCGCTCACTCGCGACAACCGGTGCGCTACCGAAAGGCCCCATCAAGTCACCGTGGGACCCACCGGGGTACGACCACAGCGTACTTTCTCCCGGTTCTTCGTCCGCTGTGCTTTTCCCAGAGCCGCCCGCCAGAGACTTACCGGTTCCCGAAGGTCCTTGCACGTTCACGACCTGGACTTCTCACGGACCCTCTTGTCTCGCGATAGCAAAATTCTTGTATATACGCCCCATCGTTTTTTTTTTTTTCATTTCGGCTTCATTTCTGCGGGGGGGAGTAATCTGTAGCGTCATCATCATCGCCATTCATCATCGTCATCATTTTTCAACCACTGCGCCGCATCTCTCGCGCAGCTCATGCCTAGAGTCACTGGAAAATTTCAGAGTACCGCAAAGGTAGGCTGCACGCGGGCAACATTGGGCGGCGGCGGCCATATCCCTTCCGGACCGTCCGGCGCGTTGGTAGCGTGTGTTGAGAAGTGACCGGTCTTTTCGCCTCGATGCCGTGTTACGCTCGGCGTAACTGCAATATGTATGTGTGTGTTTCTTCAAAAGGATATCAGAAGTGATTTCGAGTCATCGACAGTCATGAATCGCCTGCGCGGTAAGCGGTGTAGCTAATGAAACGTGCGGCGAATGTTGCCATGTGCTCGCGAACACTCCTCGTGGCTTCATCGGTCTCTTCTTGTTTCACGGCCGGGTGTGTTCGCAAGGTCCGGAGCTGTATAGTTGCATTAGCGTAATGACCGTACGAGATGCCCTTTATTTCGACACTTGGTGAACGTTGACTGTTTGCGCTAGCTTTGCAGTCGGTGTTCAGGTTCACTTCATAGCGCATTCGAGAACATTATCGAACATCGAGAACATTCAGCATTGCGTCCTTCGACTGGTCGCTGACGCATACCTTACTTGCGCACCATGCTTGCTGTTCAGCTGAGTGTTAACTGTAATAGAAGTGGTGTGTGTACGGTAAGTGGAAGTTCGGAACGCCAGCAGTCGAACGCACGGGCGAATCGGCGTGCGGTAGGTAACGTACATTTTATTTTGCGAATACATTGTCATTTCCTAACAGATACGTAGAAAATAGGCCATCAAAAATGATTGACGTCACTACTCAGTTGTTTCATTTCCTATTTTTTGTCTCCATAATATTTCCAACGTTACATTGCATTTGCAAATATTTTGCTGCGTTCCGACAAAGTTTTTTTTTTTTTTGGCGTTGCAGCGCGTAAACAGCTAGGGTTCGGTTTCTGCACTGCTTTTAATTTCAGCTTTTTTTTTTTTCGTAATGCACTCTTGTTAAAATTTCCTCGGCGCAGTGCTTTATGTTATTTTGATCAGAAATAGCACATCCCGAAAATTTTTAACGCGCATGCTACTGCAGCACAGTATGTGTATACGAGCTAGGGCTCGCATGAAATCGATTCCCTCAATACGTGGGAGGATAAGCCGTTTTTTTTTCTTTTTTGCTGTGACCATTTCTCAGCCACTAAACAGTATTGTAAGGGTGCGCTCGGCGCAATGTAGCATTAGCAACATATTTTTTTTTGAAAAAAAAATAAAATACGCTTAATAACATTGCCTTATATCAAGTTTATCAACAGAGTCACCACGCTTCAGTTTTGCGCAGTGGCAAATGATCACGCGACAATTGCCTTCAAGGTATACAGGAAAGTTATTATTTTAATAAGTCTTCGATTTCGCTCTCGTGCGTGACACACTTATAACTCGAAATGCATGCACAATCTGTTCAACAGATCGAGATATAAACAGCCAAGCAAATAGAAAGGTATGTAGTATGTAGTTTTCAATATCGCTGAACATGGCGAACCGTAAAGGTGAAGTATCCTGTTGCATGACATCTTTTCTAGCAAAGTTTGTGTAGTTCACTGCAGAAAGGAGTGTTCTTCGATGGGGGCGAATTCATTCCGAGGCCAACTATGCAGCCACGTACAACGACGCTCTTTGACGTTAATGCTTCCCACACGGAATTCAAAAATATACGAAATTCCCGGAGTAGCTCACCAGCAACGTTCGGTTACTGGTGAGCTACTCTCTGGCATCTGCATGACGCGTTTAAAAAAGCGACGAAGTACTTCTAGGGACCGTGGTACTGCTAAATGTCCCGCCGCGCTCTGCATTCAACGCACCTGCACCCAAAGCGCTTGGAAGGGATATGGTGGCGAGAGGTCTCGTGATGCGAGTAAGCCAATCGCGTCGGCGGCGGCGCGCGGAAAACAGATGCGATACTCTGAAATTTTTCTAGTGACTCTACTCATGCCTGGCGCTCGAGGCGCGAGCAGTTTGGAACGAGCTCACGCTCCTGGAGGCTGGACGCCGGCGGCCGCTCCCGCTCGGCTTCTACCATGGCCTTTTATTAAAGTAGCGAGAACGACACGGCCACGTTGGCCGCCTTGACGTCTTCTCTCCCTCTCACTACACTCTATCCTTATCAAATGTATCAGCGTAACAGTTAACTTGAAGCAGAGCTATTGATTTCCTACCATTTCGCTCAGGCGGATCTCAGAGGTCATGTAGAAAGAAGCGCGTCGTTTAGATTTACGTTGCCTGGTGCCGCAACAATCCCAGTTGCTCACAATTCTTGAATGGACAAAATATTTTTATTATTTCCGCTGTCGGTTCATTGTGCCTCTTTATCATAAGTAAAATTACGCTCCCCTATCACATGTATCAATATAACACTCAACTTTAACCTGACGAATAGATTTCTTTATTTAAAAATACTTCGAACGAATATTCGAAAAACCAGAAGTGTTCGACCGGATTTGTTTCTTAGAGAAGAAACTAAAGAGTCGGTTTGCCTTCATACCATGAACTATTCGAGGCCATTGTACTCCGTCAAGATGAGAGACCACGGGGCTGACGGGCGCGAAATCCCCATTGCGACTTGTTTAAGGAATGCGTAAGCGTAGAACGTTGTTGTACAGTGTGGTCTTTTCTAGTACGCTGTTTTCGGACGGCATTGGCATTAATTAGAATGCAGCGCTTAAAGAACACAAACACTTAGAACGAAAACGAGGACGTTCTAAGTGTTTGTGTTCTTTAAGCGCTGCATTCTAATGGATCCGTACCAACGAGCTCGCCTCAACACCCTCTTAAGTCGCATTGGCATTCAGTCATCTTTCGAGAGTTTGTCAGCATCTTGCGCGGCTTTCGAAAAAGTTTGAGAACGCTTTCGGGAGTCGCTCATTATGCTGACCAGGCGCTTAAGAGTTCGAAACACTTCGGTAACTCCTGGCATGTTGCTCACTAAATTCAGCTAAGCCACAATTTTCCTCATGCCCGCAAAGGTACATACCGGCTTTACATTTAGAGCTACATGGCGCTTTTACTACATGAGAGTACAGCGCCGTATAGCAATTGGAAGCAGCAATGACAAGCGCACCGCCGCAGGGGCCAATCGAAGGACCGCAACAGCTGCAGCTACAGTGTACAGCTGCAGCCTTCCGCTTGATCCTCTTTTAAAATGTAAAATTATGGTTCCTTCGGAGCTGTCATTTTAATCTTGACCTAAAATTTCAAAAATGAAAAGAAGCGCGGACACTTTAAAAGAAAAAGCTACAGCATGATTGGAACCCACGACGTTCAACACCACCAAGCTGCAGCCGTACTTCTTCAGGTTCTCAGTTTTATGAGTGTCTTTTGATATTTACATTAAATAAAAGCTCTTTTTAATGTATTACGCAAGGAGCTTCCTTTGACTTTTCATTGGTTCTGTTGGTAGTAGGTGTTTGGGTAAAGCAAGAGAAAAATTATTTGTTTCGTTCCGCTTGCGTTTTATGCGAAAGCCTTAGATGCTTTATCGAACGCGAAATTTGGCCGACGGCGTCCCGCGGTGGCGGCGTCTCGCATCCCGCGGCGTCGGTGAAGAGTGATGCAAAAAACACCATCACGAGATGACGTCCTCATACATCAGTAGAGACCGTATTCTAGGCAAATGCCTATTTTGTGCCTTGCGTTCATCTCGCGCCACTTTGATATATGAGCATGAATTAGACGTTAAGGATAGTTTGTGCAGTCTTTTGATCGTGCCTATATATGCCTATTTTTGGCGTTTGTGCCTAAATTCGTATAAGGGCCCATAAATGCCTATTTTCAACATCCGCGCCTTTGTCAACACCATTTAACCTCAAATTCACGTTACCGGGCAACCATGACTGTTTAGAAATCTATGGGGTTCAACCTAGTCCTCTAGTTCAACATAGGGACTTTAGTTCAACCGACTTGCGGAAAACAACCGTTAGCAGCGGTGAAATGGGACGCGTCGGCCACCATACGTTAACATGGCACGAGCGGTTAGCGAATGCGAAACCGTGTGGATCAGTCACGGGAAAGGAGAGTGAAAATCAAAAGCAAGAAAAATGTGACGTACACGTGGCTCTTGTTTAGTTTGTAATTTACTTAAGATGCTCATCGACATGGGAGAAACTGACCCGCCACGATTATATCCGGCCAGTACGAGACATCCCTCCCTCATAATCTTTTAGCGATCTGGCTGTCAGGTCCTGTGCCACCCTTCTCAGCCGTGCCCAAATGTAAGCCTGAGCAAAGAGTGTGTTTACTGGACAGTGTACACTACACTCACCTTGCTAGAAAATAAAAGGATATTCCGTTTTCTGCGAAGCGTGAGGGAAAAAGGACAATCGCACGGCTATGTTCAACTGTTGGCGCCAGGGACGTAGCCATGAGGGGAGGGGGGGTTCAAACCCTTCCTGAAATTTTTCAGTTTTGCTTGCGTATATATACACACGCACATACAAACGCACGCAAGAACATAGATAAAGTATGGCTGAACCCCCTGCCCCCTACTTCCTGAAAAAAGTTTCTGGCTACGCCCCGCGTTGGCGCCTTTGTCGCATCATACAATAATTTTTTTTTGCTTACCTGCCCCAGATACAGGTCGCGTACGTCTTTGTTTTGAAATCCTCTGCATTTATGTAAAAATTTATTGTGCCTATATTTATGACATTGGAGGCCTAAAGCGTGTTTGCCTACCTATTTTTGGCGCGTAAAATGTTGTTTTGCCTGCCTATTTCGGACGCCTAAAATAAGCTTTTTTCGTGCCTAAAAATCCGGCCTCTATACATCAGTAATCGATAAAATTTATGAAGTTTCATGGCGGCATCTTGACATCAAAGTGACGTAACATCACATGATGATGTCATAACACCATGACGTCATCACATCCCATGGCAGCTTGGGCAAAGGTGGTCCGACCACGGAGGCAATGGAAAACCAGGTGAGGTGTATCTGATCTTGGAGAAAGTGCAAAACCACATTAGGTGCAGAAAGCCTTCGAAGGGTGGCGGGGCAGTATCAATACATCGGCTGAGAGGAAAAGGGTGGCTTTCGCCTTCGAGTCGTCTTAAATGAATGCATAGGGGACCCTGGGAGATTCTGCGCTCGCTTCTTCCTTGGGGATGTTCGATGATTTCTTCACATGTTCCCAGTTGTCTATAGGACCAATTGCACACTGGGTGAGGAAGATGCACATGCAAGGCTGGGCGCCGAGGATGGTGTAAGTACGCCGCTGCCTTGGCTATGTTTCTCAACAAGTGCGAGCACATCCTGCATAGACCTACCATGCGCCTGTCATTGGCAGTCGGCGTGTCCCTTTCCCGATATGAAGATCTCCAACGCTTCGTCGTAGGGTCACATTGTCGCCTTTCCTATAGCACGCCGGAAAAAGTGTCGGAACGTGTGGGCAGAGTGCAGGGCTATCGAGCTTCTCTCATCTTCGCCCAAGAGGTGGGCACTGCATATGCGGTTTCAGTAGTTCACCAGCTGCCGAAGGCCTCCATAGGGGCTAAAAAAAGGCAGAGTAAATGACCACGACGAGCAAATATGCGCAATAATAGAGAGGAATAAAAAATGAAGAGCGCCTATTTATCGCGCACGTCGCACAGCCCTCATTCAATGCCCGCGTCACTAGATCTCCTGAGCCTTCCATATCAATTTATGTAATTCTATTTTTACAGCTTACCAGCAGTATTTCTGTAGTTGTAGTCACGGGCATTCACGCAGAAATAGCATAGTTACAAGCCTGCTTGACCGCGAATTAGCTTCGTTTTTTTCGAGCTGCTGTAGATCTGCCCGTACACACCCGCTGTCAGCACAGGCACTGATTAGTAGCGCGCCACGCCGCTACCGTCGCCAATTGTTCAGTCCAAGCTGCAGCACACTAGGCCTATAGAAGGTGATGGTCACTCGGCATTTGCAATGTATTATTTCGTGTGCTCTCGATGGCAGTTTGCACATTGTTTTAATGTACTTTTGAATGTTCCTTAATGGTCCCATCACCGATTAGAGTGGCGCTAATTACCACTTCCAAGTTTAAATGTACAGATACACCGGATAATGTGGATGGTAGGATGACTGCCGCCGTAGCAGTGGGTGCGTTATTAGAAGGGTGCAGGTTCATTGCCTGCCAGCGACAAGCTATCTTTTCATCCACTTTTATTTCGTCACACTTATATCATAATTACTACAAACAACATCCCCTATGCGTTCCTAGGCTTCACAGTTCTCATTATTATTGCATATAGCAAAGGAAAATGAGCTCTTTATATTTCCCTTGCTTTGTTCACTACCAGTTCCGAAGGCACACAGTTTATCTCAGCTTCTATTATAGGACAGCTACATTTCTGAGAATCAAAAAAAATGTTTTAACAATTACTATCCTTCATTGCGTTGTGCTAAAAGTGAAATTGCGCACGCCTCCCAATCCATCCACAGAATGGCATACAGTGTAAAACAATCCTACCGACACGAAGCAGTTCACCGTTCAAGAATACTTTGTAGGCGCCTTAGTTACTACGTATCATATCTTCCTTCCTACGTAACTATTATAATGAACGGATTAGTTTAATCAAAGTCCCAGAATTACTGGCCAGTCACAGCAGAAGAACGATCAATAACTGTAATCTCATGGGATAAGTGATCATAAACCGTAGCAAGCCTTAGAGCATGAGCTAGTTCTAAGATATGCAGGATGTGCTTAGGCTTTACGTGTAAAGGAATTTCGAGGAAATAATGTCTGCGATCTCCTAATGGCGTTTTGAACTGGTACATGTGAGTACTGGGGAAGTAATTTTACGCATTCATTTTGCTTCTGCCCACATATTTCAGGGGAATGTCGAAGAAAGGATTGACTGGCGGTCCTAAGCTTGTCATTGTGTTGTATGTTATCCGACTTTCTCTGCAAGAAATAACTGCGACGACTGATGTCGAACCCAGAAGAGATGAACTTGGTAGGAACATATTTTGACTGCCACTGCGATTTCAAAAGTCCTACCGACTATGCACATTGTTCTCTAAGCGCTCTCTCTGTCAAAGCAGTTTAATTTTCTTTCCGACAGTAGCAACACCTGCATTGGCTGCGACTTCAGAAAAAAAAAAACATCGCATCTTGCTTGCGTGGCGCTTTATTTCTTTTTGCTAATTGGGCTGTACATTATGAATGAACAGTATTGTACTTTCCATGACTGCTGTAAAATTGGCAAAGTGTTTTCGTAAAATATTGTAGCACACAAAGTGGCAACATTCCCTTTCAAATGCCATTTCCGTCCCACTAGCATAGAAGAAAAATTTTTATCAGAAAGCAAGAAAACGCGGTGTTACACCCTTAAACGGTGCTTAAGGTTACCTTCAATTCATATTTGTAGCGTTTGTAATCTCTGTCCAATAATTTACGTTAACTTGCGACTCCCATTTACTATAGGTGATTGCGATATATTGTTCTGATGAGGTCTCTGAAGAGCACGATGGAGGAACTAAAAAGGGTGGTGTCATCAAATTAGCGGCTTGTGCTTTCTTTGTTTCAAACGTTTCTTATTGATCTAGGAAGCATGATACACTCTCCAGGATTCATGCATTTTCGCTAAATAACTTAATACCACCCTATTTTTGTGAACAACTTTCGGTCTGGGTTCTTGGCGCCGATTTGGACACTGACGTCAATGTGTAGGGAGCTTGAACACACGGGCCACAAAGTTTGACGCACGCAAAGCTGCATCGTCTGCTCTCGCACACACACGTGAGCAACCGTCCGGATGCCTCGCTAAAATTCTCTCACAGAGAATGTTAGCGTGTATGGTATTCCGGTATGCGCAGAGATGTTTCCGGAGTGCCGTGTTACCGGACGACGGTATCGATATCTTGTGGAGCTAGGTGCAGCCACAATTGCAGGTGCGGTTCTTTTTTTTTGTTGAGTGACCGTGGCGAAAAAAATACTTTAAAAGACAACACATTTGAAACGCTCAGAAATACCCAGAAAAAGCGTGCTGTAGAATAATGCCCACCATGATGATTGTATAGAAATGAGCGTAATTTCTCGTGCTTCAATACGTCATGTTGTAAATTCGATTATTATGTTTGCGGAGTGCGACAGACGGCTTGGTTGTATTTACCCTGCAGGTACGGGTCTGTTTTATTATTTACGTTGCTTCTTACTCATTGTTTACCTGGCAGTATGTCATAATCCTTTGAAGCTATTCGTAAGTGCCAGCTCTTGCATCGACGTTTCAAGCATTTCAGTGAGTACAATACAAAATACTAAACGCGTCACCTAATGGAAACTGTATTTCCGCATAATTTGTTGCATTTAGAGAGAAACATCGGATTGTGCAATCTTAATAAGCTTCTAAAATGTCTAGTGTTTCTTAGCGAGTGATGCGACAACATATTTCGAGCATATTATTATACAGGTTCTTCGTGTGCACGCACATTCAACTTCGTGTTTGCTGAACGCTTGAAACTTAGTTTTACAATGGTATTTGATTACGTATACGAGGGCTACTAAACCCGTGTTGACCACTACACACATAATGCATAAATCAACTATAATTTTCTGTTAGTGTTGCAGTTCCTTCAGCGCCTAATTTTACCAGCGAAGCTGTTTAGCAAGTCTTTTCGTGTGAGGCGATTGCTGAAAACAATTATCTTAACGGGTATGTCCACTGTGCTGGGAAAACGAGTGTTGCTCGGCATTTCTATCAGAAAGGCGCAATGTCCAGGTAGTGGTGTCCATCCATTAGTTTTGAGCCGACGCCTTGATAAGATAACTGTGCAAACCACTCGCTGTGTACCAGAGTGACCCAAAGCCTCGGTCGTGAAGATGTCCGTGAATCCAAATTGGGTACCCGGCCTGCTCCGAGATATGACAACATACATTTGCATGTGGCAATGAGATACTGGCCCCATTCTTCCTTGGTCGAGGACTGCTCGCAAAGAATTCACCCCAAACATAGCAAGAGCACCCAGACGAACAACATCAACAACAAGAGAAATAGGTCGAATCGTTCAAAGGTGATGACGTGCCCGAGGAGTTGCCGACGTGTACCGTCAGGGAAGACTTTCAATAACAAGAATACGATGATTTCTGCGATGATTAATATGTAAATAAATGTACAGTGGCTGCCTTGGTCTGTCGCTGATTCAAATAAAACGCCGACCCCGTTTGGCCGTGTCGCATTCACATGGCGGTTAAAAAGGTTGCCCTCGCACTTAGGTTGCACTACGACTGCTCGGGTGGCGTATATGGCGATGAAAGCCGGATTCAATACGCGATTGCTTGCTCCGATATGAAACGCGTTCGGGTGCTTGAACTAAAGGAGCAGCTGTTTGGCAAGATTAAAACGGTGGTCTCTGATGACGTTCACTTCTTGCTCGACATGAAGCGAGTCCCAATGCGTATGATAAGCTTGAGCCCATTATTGTAAGCGATCGGTCCGAACCAAATACAATCATCACCTAGTTGATGACGAAGGACAATTTGTGCGCTGTCGTGGATGACGATTCGTACACGTTATGACCGGCAAGACATACATACGCGGCCATCACAACCGGGCCGAATCCGAAAGTCCGAAGACTGCCCTCCGTGGTTCGTACCGGGTGGTAGTATGAATGTGCAATGCGTAAGAGACCCCTATTATCCCGGCAAGTCGTATGAATCCAAGTACAGCGTTGTTGCAGTCAAATTATGCCTAGATAGATCAAAGCTCAGCCTCGTTACAGCCAAGTTCTGCTCAGATAAAGCCGAGTTCAACAACTTTACAGCCATGTTCTTCCTAGATAAAGGGAAGTTTAATCTAATTACAGAAATAATAAGCATAGTACCGATCAGCTTCGCTGTGTATCAGCTATGCGCGGCTTAGTGCAAGCTTGGAATCAAGTTTTTAGTCTGCATGTGGTTGTGCGTTTTTTGATTTCGGTAAAGTGTGAAGTGCCATTATGATCGAAGCTGAGATGCTCTAAGGAAATGCAGTGATAATTATTTCGAGCACTCAGCTCATGCACTGCTCAAGCTAACCGTTTTCTCCTTCTGCTTTTTCCTCACGGTGTGCGTCATCTACAATTCCTGAAGTGGACTTACATTACTCAAGAAACATATGACAGTACTGGTTAACATTAGCGATATATGGCTGGCTCTTCCCTAATAAATTAGCATTGTAGCAAGCTGCCTGACACATTCCTCGTCCATGATAGTTCTTGGGACAAACAGACAGCTGCTCTTGTAAAGAACACCTCCAAAGGCGTCACTTGAGTGCACGAGCCTCCTTTGCGATACTTTGTTATTTGTGTTACTTCTTTACCCCCGCATTCATCCCGTTCCCTAGACTTCTCTGATCGGATGTTACGTGCATGGGTGTGAACGGGGAAAATCTGTGGCTCACGCAAACAAAAAAGCGCAAGGTAATTCCTCACACAGCGCAATCTTTCTTTAAAGCAGCATAACGTCATGGTAATTTTATTGTCTTGTGGTGAAGGCTCGCCGTTCGAAATCACAACGGCACTACATATTGCCACCTGTAGTAGTGGGTTATAGGCAAAGGCAGAGGCACAGGTCACGAAAGGACCTCTGAAGCGACGTGACAATATGCACTGATAGACTTGTTGGTGAGCCATTATATCGATGAAGCAGCTCACATAAGGCACATTCACGGTCACATAAAGACGCAAACAGTCACAGTCTCGAGCAGTGTGCTTGATTGGGGTCGTTGGTGCATAGCAGAGGAAGAATAAAACAGCGCTTTAGACAGGACGACATGAAGACACAGACACGGCGCTCAACTAACAACCAAGGTATATTGTAACAAAAAGGAAATATACAGAAAGCATATTACTGCGAAGAACAAGGAATCATAAGCGAAAATGCACATACATGTGATCCAAGCCTTGCATCAAAGATACCCAGCTATAGCACATTATCGTGAAGCTGTCGCACTAGTACCACTTGGATATCCAATTTCACTGCAGTGAAGGAAAATTGATGACACGCTTACACAAGAAACACCAGGTTGTTTAATGTAGAAGGCTTTACTAATTTCGCGTGCGCGCCGCTCGCTGTGGCGCCATATGACCATGCAGTTTAAAAAATTGACTGATCCGCAAGTATCGCAAAACAAATGGCTGGGAACAGAACCTTTTATCGAGTAGGCATGCTCCCCCAACCGATCATTTATGCATCGGCTTTGCTGCGCTGTGCCACAGGGTCAGCAATGAAAGACCTGATAAACAAGCACGCATTTCGAAATCTGCTAAGCGCTATGCTGAATGTGTACGTGTATGTGCGATCGTGTACAAGATACCATTTACCTGTGGGCGATGTTACATCGGCCAAACGGGCCGAGGCATAAAGGATCGGCTGAGGGAGCAGGCCTACTATTTAAAAGGTTCTTTTCTAAACTATTTCGCTGACCATTGTATAAAGTGCGGATTATAGCGACTTGTGGACTCATCGCCATTAAAAAATTCACCCATTTCCCCTTCTTGTTGTCGCTGCTGTTCGTCTCGCTCTTTTGCTGTGCTTGGGAAGACTTACAGGCGAGCAGTTTCTCGACCAAGGGAAAATCGGTGTCAGCCGGCTGTTAGCCTAGCGGCCAGTTGCTCAATGCCGCATTCAAATCTCCGTTGTCGTATTTCGGAGCATGAGGGGCTACCCCAACCTGGATTCACGGACGTCTTTGCAACCAAGGCCTTGTGGTCATTGTGATCCCGAGCGAGTGATTTGCATGGCTCTCTTATCTAGGCGTCGGCGCAAAACTAATGAGCCTCTACCTGGATAATGCGCCGGGGAAAAACAATGTGCCCATCTTGCGCCCCTCAGATTACAATGCCGATGAGCTTTCGTTTTCCCAGCCCAGTGGCACACTCCTGTTATGTTAGTGATAGTCACAGTTCCCTCGCTTATGAGAAGCGCACGAATCATTAGGAAGTCATCGAAAAACGAGCGTAAGAAACCAGCACCTAGACCTGAAAGGCTGGGAGATGCGACTTGTTTTGTTTTCGTGCCCAGCAGAACACAGCCGATCGAGATTACGGACTTGTTGATAGATGGCGCTGTACATCGGCTGCGGGCAGCCGAGATAATATACAGCGACAGGCGGATATATATACGGAAGGGAAGGTAAAGCTCTAGCACTGGGATTTAGTCTAAATGTGGACTGATGGTATTCAATCGTCCCAAAGATGAGGCGGTGTCAATAAAGGGCCAAGATGTACGGAGGGTAAACGAACACAAGAACCTTGGAGTATCGGTAAATAAGGGCGATATGTACATAGAGGTAGAGAAAAAAGGCCTCGCCATCAAACGGAAATAGGAATGCTGCAATAATGAAGAACATTGCGTAATAGGGATACAAGGTTCCGGGGATTACGCTAGGGAAATCAGTAGTATGTACACAGGAACGGGCGCCTAAGAGCTGCGCTCTAAAACGAAATGAGGAGACAAACATTTTGTGCCAATTCAAGGGGAAGCGCTTTACAGTATGAGCAAGGTCAGGTTGCCTTAGAACGCGTGCTTACAAAGCGAGATTCACTGAAGAAAAAAAATGTACATGTTGCGGCGAAGCTAAGGAAACGACAGAGCATGTTCCGACTTAATGTGGAGACATCCGCCAGGGCGTATGCTTGGGCACGAGCCTGCATGCACGCTTGGGTTTTAGGGACAACAATGGAAAGCTGAACGCGTCCGCGTTAGAAATAAGAGGCGGTTAGAGTATTGGTGACAAAAAAGTATGGGAATAGGAGAAAAATGAATACTGGAGAAAGTAAGGTAATTCTTCCGTAAGAGGCAGAGATCTCGGTACTAAAATGCATGTTTTTATTCTATGGCAAGATCGATTCAGTCGAGGTGGACAAGGCATTCGGCCAACATAAAAAAAAGTTCTGTTTTCATTTTCTTTTGTCGATCCCGGTGACGTGCATGTATCCGCCCCGTTATAAAAGGAACGCTGATAGTGTCCATCAATCCAGCCATGCCGTATTGTAATCCTGCAATAAACAGCATTGGAAATATTCCACCTCTTCGTTGACTCAGTTCTCAATACTTAAAAAATACCTAATAAAAGACAGCACATGCGGGCAAAACAGGCGCTTGAAGTCATGAAAAGTTCTTAAAAAGGAATTTCACTTCAGCAGAGCTTTGTACGCGCGCAAGCGTACTGGAAGGTCCCATTTTCGAACCCGCGTCGTCGGGGACGTCCATTAGGCACATGAAGGACATATATTATGGTTAGCCTTTGGCGATTCTGTTAAAAGTACTCGTTCCAACACTGTGCATCGATATGCACTCTGCTCATGAAGTCCTTGCCGGTACCAAATCATTACAAGCTGTGGACAGAGGTGCTCACTTGCTCGCTGGAAACAACTGCTTTCTCAATTTCTTTTCGTAATGATGTCTAATGATATTGTTACGTAAAATGACACGAGGCGTGACTATTTACAAGTGTATTTACAATGATGTGCACAGCATCGAGCAAGATGGAGGACAGCACCCACAGCAGACAGCCGGGCCAGTCCTCTTTGTCGTCTTCTGTACGCAGAATGTCTGGCTCTTGATGGGTTAGCTACGTAGCATTACCCCCGGCGGTAAAAGTGCCGTCTCGGTGCGCTTTAACCATGTTCTTCAGAAGGAGGGTGGTATTGTTTTAGCTGACTGACGTGCACTACGTCACTGGGCGTGTTTGCAGGCGGGCTAGTCTCGGAAACGGGAACGACCTCGTAGGTGACGTCCGTTACCTGGCGGACGATACGGTAGCCGGAAGTAAGTAGTAGCCGGAAGTAAGGTGTCCAGTGGTAACGTCGGATCACGGCCATAGAGCATATAAAATGGTGAGTAACCGGCGGTATCATGACGCGATGAATTGTAAGCGAAGGTCACGTGAGGTAGCGCCAGGTCCCAGTCATGGTGGTCAGATGAGACATACATGCAGAGCATGTCCGTGAGAGTGCGATTTAGGCGCTCGGTGAGGCCATTTGTTTGGGGATGGTAGGAAGTGGTCAACTTGTGCTGCGTTGAGGAAGAGCGTAAAAGATCGTCAATGACTCGTGACAAAAATGCGCGGCCACGATCGGTGAGCAGTTGACGAGGAGCGCCATGGTGTAGAATGACGTCGTGGAGCAGAAAGTCGGCAACGTCAGTAGCAGTGCTGGTGGGGAGCGCTCGAGTGATGGCGTACCTGGTCGCATGGTCTATAGAAACGGCGACCCACTTGTTGCCAGAGTTGGACTCAGGAAAAGGGCCAAGAAGGTCTACACCAACACGGAAGAAAGGTTCGGTAGGGATGGAGATCGGGTGAAGGAGTCCAGCAGGGGGTGCGGCAGGACGCTTCCGACGTTGGCATTTATCGCAGGAGGCCACGTAACGTCGAACGGACCGGGCGAGACCGCGCCAAAAGAAGCGGCGCCGGACACGGTCGTATGTGCGAGATATGCCCAGGTGGCCGGCAGTGGGCTCGTCGTGAAGCTCATGCAGGACCGTTGAACGCAAATGTTTAGGCACGACGAGAAGGAACTCGGGGCCATCGGGCAGAACGCTACGACGGTACAGCGTGCCATTCACGAGGACGAACATGCGGAGTGACGCGTCGTTAGGGGCAGATTCGAGACGGCTAATGAGTGATCGCAAGAAAGCATTGCGACGTTGTTCTTCACCAATCTGAAGAAACTGAGACATGGACATGACGCTGGGGCTAGGCTGGATGACCGATCCGTCTGGCTTTTCAACAGGGTAACGAGACAAGCAATCGGCGTCCAGATGGAGGCGTCCAGACTTGTAGGCAACTGAGTAGGAGTACTCCTGAAGACGCAGCGCCCACCGGCCAAGTCGTCCAGTAGGGTCCTTCAGTGAAGAAAGCCAACAGAGCGCGTGATGATCTGTTACGACACGGAATGGGCGGCCATACAAGTAAGGGCGGAATTTTGAAACCGCCCAGACAAGGGCAAGGCATTCCCGTTCTGTTATAGAGTAGTTGCGTTCAGACTTCGAGAGGAGCCGACTTGCGTACGCAATAACACGATCAGTGCCCCGCTGAGTTTGGGCCAATACTGCACCGATGCCGTGACCACTAGCGTCTGTGCGCACTTCTGTAGGAGCATCTGGGTCAAAATGTGCAAGAATAGGTGGTGTCGTTAGTGCGGTGATTAGCTGAGAAAAGGCGTCAGCTTGGAGAGGACCCCAACAAAACGGGACGTCTTGTTTGAGAAGGTCAGTAAGTGGGCGTGCGAGTGCCGCAAAGTTTTTCACGAAACGGCGGAAGTACGAGCACAGGCCCACAAAACTGCGAATATCATGGACAGAGCGAGGCACGGGGAAGTTCGTTACAGCGCGGACTTTGGCCGGGTCTGGTCGTACACCGGAAGCGTCAAAGAGGTGGCCCAACACAGTAATTTGACGAAGACCGAAGTGGCACTTCGAGGAATTGAGCTGGAGGCCAGCTTGTCGGAATATTGATAGAATGGTCGAAAGGCGTTCAAGGTGTGTGGCGAAAGTGGGTGAGAAGATGATCACGTCGTCCAAGTAACACAAGCACGTCGACCATTTAAATCCTTGAAGCAGCGTGTCCATCATTCTCTCGAAGGTTGCCGGAGCGTTGCAAAGACCGAAGGGCATGACCTTGAATTGGTAAAGACCGTCAGGGGTAACGAAGGCGGTCTTCTCACGATCCATGTCGTCTACAGCAATTTGCCAGTAGCCAGATCGGCGGTCGAGAGATGAAAAGAAGGTGGCGCCATGGAGACAGTCGAGTGCGTCGTCAATACGTGGAAGAGGATACACGTCTTTCTTGGTAATTTTGTTGAGGTGCCAATAATCAATGCAGAAACGCCAGGAGCCGTCTTTCTTCTTTACTAATACCACGGGGGAGGCCCAAGGGCTAAACGATGGTTCGATTATGTCTTTCGCTAGCATTTTGGCCACTTCTTTTTGAATCACTGCTCGCTCTGATGCAGACACGCGGTAAGGCCGACGGTGGATGGGCGCAGAGTCACCTGTGTTAATTCGGTGAGTGACAATCTTAGTCTGGCCCAAGGGACGATCATGGATATCGAAAATGTCACTATAGGAGGCCAAAACCTGGGTGAGAGCGTCGGCCTGATCAGGCGAAAGGTCTGATCCAATCATGTTTCGAAAAATGGCGTCGTCAGAACCGGGTAACCGTGAGACTTCAGCTTGGTCCGGAGCAGTTACGGCGACAACGTTGATGTCATCGTCGTCGGTTATAGCAGTGAGTTGGGCTAGCGACATCTGGTAGGGCAACACTTGGGGAATGAGGCCAAAATTGAGGAGCGGAAGCAAGACGGAGTTGTCCACTATAGTGGCGATGGTATGCGGCACAGTAATATTGCGCGTCAGTCGTGCGTCAGTTATAGGTGTAACGATGTAGTCGCCGTGGGAACTGGAGGGGTCGATGACAAACAGACGTGCGTCACTGCTCCAGGTGGCAGGCGAACAAAAGAGGTTGGGCTCAAGCGGCTGACGGGCTTTTCACAGGTATCAGCGAGAAGAGGAAGATCGAGGCTGAGTGTGCCAGAAGAACAGTCAATTAAGGCCGAGTGTGCCGAAAGGAAATCAAGGCCAAGTATGAGGTCATGAGGGCAACGAGCCAGAACGGCGAAAAGGACGACGGTGTGACGACCGGCAATGCTGACACGAGAAGTGCACATTCCGATGACTTCCACAGTACCGCCATCGGCAACACGTATTGCCTGAGTCGTGGACGGCGTCATAATCTTCTGCAAACGGCGGCGTAGAGGAGCGCTCATAATAGACAGGTGCGCGCCTGTGTCAACGAGGGCGGTCACAGGAACATTGTCGACTTTTACTTCAAGCAGGCTGTGGTGTGTGGGGAGCGTCGGTAGAGGATTTGCAGGCGTCAATGGTATTGCAGCTTCACCTCCATAAGCTGCAATATCTAGTTTTCCTGCTGTGAGCGTCCAGAGAAGGTCGGCGAGGAAAAGCGTCGGGGCTGCGGAGAGCGGGATTGGCGGCGTTGCGGTGACGGCGAGCGGGAGTAGCGGCGAACGGGCGAAGTGGCGTCATTGGTGAGAGGTTCGTGAGAGGATGAGTAGACATTGGAGGGTGCAGCGGCTGAACGTGTAGAAGTGGTAGGGCGCATGTAGGTAGGGTAGGTCTGGCGTGGTGGGTTTGACCAACGGCGACGGCAATAGCGAGAAACGTGCCCTGGCTGGTGACAGTAAAAGCAGATAGGCTGGTCATCGGGTGTTCGCCATTCTGTAAGGTTGCGGAGGGGCAATGTAGAAGAGGATCGGCGAGCGTTGCCTGGGGAGTAAGGCCTTACTGCAGGGCGAGTCAGGGGACATGCGGATGGAAGACCGAGGTTTGCAAACTCTTGCCTGACCACAGCTTGAATGAAGGCCACCGATGGCTGTGAAGGGTCAGTGGTGTGTGTTGTGAAAACTGGTGGTTAGATGGGAGCAGGACAGGCAGCTTCAATCTCCCGACGAACAATGCGTGTGACGTTGTCATAGGTGGGCGGCTGGCGAGCGGCTTCACAAGATGAGGTTGCGGCCGTGTTGGGGAGCCGCGTAAACCTCTGAGTTATACGGCGGCTCTTGGCTTGTTCAAACCGTCGGCACTCTTTGATGATTGAGTCGACGGTGGCAACGTTGGTGTAAACAAGCAGGTTGAAGGCATCGTCTGCGATTCTTTTTAGCACATGCGATACCTTCTCCGACTCAGGCATGTGCTCATCAACCTGGCGACAAAGGGCGATGACGTCGTGAATGTACGCGACGTACGATTCGGTAGAGGTCTGTGCTCGAGTTGCCAGTTGATTCCGCGCAGCCATCTGCCGTCCAGCGGTGTTGCCAAAAAGGTCGCGGATCTTCTCTTTGAAAGATTCCCAGCTCGTAATGTGTGCTTCGTGCGTCTCGAACCACACCCGCGGTGGGCCATCAAGGTAGAAAAGTACGTTGGCAAGCATAAGGGTCGGGTCCCACCTATAGCTGGCGCTGATCCGTTCATACAGGTTGATCCATTTGTCAATGTCAACGCCATCCTGTCCGGAAAATACGACAGGATCACGAGCAGGAGGTAGGACTACGTAGGTAGAAGCCACGGGAGGGGCAGGCGGTGAAGACGATGTTCCGTCAACTTGTGACATGGTCGGACCCGCGATGATACGGCCGTTGCGGAGCTTCGTGATGGGTACAGGGAACAACCAGCGCCTCCACCACAAAGATGTTACGTAAAATGACACGAGGCGTGACTATTTACAAGTGTATTTACACTGATGTGCACAGCATCGAGCAAGATGGAGGACAGCACCCACAGCAGACAGCCAGGCCAGTCCTCTTTGTCGTCTTCTGTGCTACGTAGCTAACCCATCAAGAGCCAGACATTCTGCGTACAGAAGACGACAAAGAGGACTGGCCTGGCTGTCTGCTGTGGGTGCTGTCCTCCATCTTGCTCGATGCTGTGCACATCAGTGTAAATACACTTGTAAATAGTCACGCCTCGTGTCATTTTACGTAACAATATATTCTGTTTATACATGATGCAAATGGTATTGATAAGGTTTATTCATTTTGAATTTTTGTTCTACAGGCTGCTTTTGCCTTCCCAGGTTGAGATTAGGGCCCATGTACCAACGTGGGTATCACTACAATCCACTAACCCGTCACTGCGTACTCGGCGGAGAGCAGCAAAACTGCAACGGGTTTCGCACAGCCCGTGAGTGCAGTCAAAGATGCTTATTGATGAGAAGATGGCGTTAGCCACAAATGTTATCGACACCTGACATCAAACGAGATTTGAAGCAATTCATTTTTATGTATCCTCGTTTTCAAGGCGGATGGAAGTGCTGCTTGGGGGCAGCTGTGAATAAACTAGTTCCAAGTAATGGTGTGCAGCCAGCGTGTGCTACAACGTATTTTCGCAATCTGTCCGAGTAGTAACGGGAGAAACTTTTCCAGCTTTCTAGTAAATTCATGAATATGAGTATTCACTCCCTATGTATTGGTATGTTCCAAATTCAAAAGTAAAAAGTTTTTTAAAGAATTTGATTCAATTTTCACCGACGTAAAATGATACAAGTGCGTAAGATTACAATTGAGTCACTATGGCAGACCTTAACGGCCCTGGCATTACTCATCTGAGATTAATGCTGATGTGCTATTGCCTGCTGTTATAATTCCTTCCTCCGACGAAATATTACATCGTTCATGTTTATTTGTCCATGCGCTTAAGCACAATAAATTCAATTTTCCTTTGAACGCCACATTCCTATTTGCGTCATTGCGCCACTCGCATCGTTCGTTTTATCGTGGTATGCATAATGGAGCTTGCGGTGAAGAGGATGGTTATTACGTTATGATCACCAACGCATGTCTCGGGGAGGGCACTTGTGCTGACAGTCCGTGTCCTGCTCTAACGGCTGGCCCCAGCGATGATACGCGAACGGCATTTTTACAAGCTGAACATATCTTCCCCGGATTACGAGCACCAGTTGTTGTCTGGCTGATCTTTCGGTCGGTTGGTTAATTGCTTTGTGGGGTCTAACTTCCCAAGGCGGCTCAGACCGCGAGAGACGCCGTTGTGGAAGGCTCCTTATTGCGTCGGCCACGTGGGGTTCCTTAACATGCACGGCGGTCGATTAGTGCACGGGCCTCCAGATTTTTTCTTTCCATATCCGGAAAAGACATAAGATATGGTCGGTCAGAGTAAGTGGGGTTCTTAGTGCTAAATACGCCAAGAACCCCACTCAAGTAAGTAGACTCTTGAGCACTAAATACGCGAGCTTCATTGGCATTAAACTCGCCTAACACAAAATGGGCCCGTTCCATAGCCATCATCAATCACGCTGCTGATGCCTACATAGCCTGAACATTATATAACATTTTAGCCACTTCATGTGTATTTTTGTTATGCGTGGGCAGAATACGTTATACACATCTCATAAATGGCTATTAGTTATTTCCGAATTACATAGCCATAACATCCCATACATCTTGTAAATAATATATGATATATTATACAGGCATTGTTATCCCATGTTCATTGTAAACAATATTGATTGTATGTACAATGTAGCCTACACATGTAACTATTTAGTATTTTTAGAATCTCCTATATTTATTGCATATTTCCGAACCCAGCATATTCAATAGCGAAGAAATGCAAGTGTCTTCGAAATGCGTCTCCCCTTGTCGGAAAATTGAGCGGATGTTAAGAATACGACCATAGAGTGCGATATATTTGTTTTGATCATATAATAGGGGAATAAGTCATCGAATACTTGCAAAATGTGCATTATTCGGGATATGAAACTCCTAATACGATATTTGTATTTATTGTTTTGCATTGCGACAATAATAGTACCATCTGTCCTCATCAAAGTCACATACCGCTAAAGAATATCATTCATATGAAAATCGGTCGTACTCATTTGTAAAAATTTGTTACAAATACTGGGCGCCCTGTGGCAGTAAATGAGACTCAAAGCAGTCATTTAAAATAGCGTAAGACGTGTATGTAATATTGTAATGGCACGAATAGCTTTTAGGTACAGAGATTACCAAGTGTGAAAAGCTTGAAATCAAAGCGTGCCTCCTAAAAATAGTACTATTGCATCAGTGGAATCAAGGACTTAATTATTTTCTGCGCACTGCAATTCCATCTGCCATCATTTTTGCGAGAGAGCACTTGGCTGGCTTTCCTAGGTGAATGTCATCTAACACTTTGTAGCGCAGAAAACAGTCTCGGCTAGCCGGCAGCGTTAATGGGCGCCACGTGCCTGGAAACGCACAATCCATCAGCGAAGGATAGAACGCGACGGGGGTTCGACGGATCTGGACGTGTCGCATCTGCTGCTCCGCTTCTACTTTCGCAACCAATCGATCGATCGATCGATCGATCAATCAATCAATCAATCAATCAATCAATCAATCAATCAATCAATCAATCAATCAATCAATCAATCAATCAATCAATCAATCAGCCGTTACTGTGTATTGTACATGCAATAAGTGGTTATTATTATCCAGAGCCATTTTAGGGGTTATGGCAGGGGTACGATTTTTAACACAAGTCCTTAGAATTGAAGAGCAACATTATGAAGTACAAATAAATACAAGTAAGTGCAATCCAATGGAAAGGTTACAATACCTTTTTCACGAGTGCATGATAAAGGTTTTTTTTTACATCTCGGTTACTTTTGTAAGTCATGTAGACGAACGCGAACAAGTTCCTTCTGTGAATTAAATGATGCAGATGATCCCAATAAAAGCAGCGGCGATGGCACGGCCTTCATGGCCACCGTCATATTGGCTTCCCTACAGCGTAAGGAGCATCTGCTCGCGCGCGGAAAGTTCCTTTGCGTTGCAAAGTAATCCATAATAGTATTACTAATTTTTGGAATTGAACGTCCCAAAACCACAATATTATTTGAGAGACGCTCAGAAAATTTCGACCACCTGGGGATCTTTAACGTGTTCCTAAAATTATGTACATATGCCTCAAGCATTTTCGCCTACGTCAGAAATGCGGCCGCCGATGCCTGGATTCGATCCCGCGACCCGCGGTCAGCAGTCGAGCACCATAACCACAAGACCACCATTACGAGTTTTCAACGTAATCCGGGTGTGCTTCTGGTACCAAAGCAAGTGTGGTACCAGTGTTTATTTGTGCCATTTTCTATGCAGCTCCCAAGGGGCAACGTCCCGGAGTCAGTAATGGCGGGTCGTAGTTCTTGCCGTACGGCGAACCGACTGTTCTATCACTGACGGAACTGCCCGGAAAGCTTTGGCGTGGAGACAGGTAAAGCTGTCAGAGTTATTGCTGTTGCGAGGATAGACCGGAAGACGTGTGGTGTTTACTTACCCACGTATTTAATAAGACGAAAGCTTTATACATCTCATGAGTGAAAAAGGTTTCGAGAGATATTGGGGAGACCTGGCGATCCTTCGCCAGACCTCAACGGTGGCGGTTTCAGCGTGAATGATACAAGTAAAAATAAACTTTTTGTCAAGAATCGGTTTTGGTGGCCCCTGCTAGCGGCTCGGAGTTCCTGGAGTGGTGTGGCATCCTCGGCCTGCCGGACGGCCAAGAGCTCGTCGCTCAGCTCCGAGGTTTTGAGGACAGCCTTCCAGCCGCGGCGGCGCGTCGTGAATAGCGGCCGCTTCAAGACCGTTGTTACCAGCACAATTCTAGACACGCGGCGCAGCGTTTCCTTGTAGCCACAAACTTTGCATGCATTGCTGCTCTGCGATTCATGCAAAAGCTCACAGTCGGTCAAAAGGCTCGTGATGTTCGAGTGATGTGCTAAAATTCACATGAGCACTATTCGTTTCTACGTGTACCCAAACTCACATGACCTCAGTGTCAAATGATTTTGCCCACGACAGCACATATTGCCAAAATTTGTAACATCATCATCACGTCAAGTATTAATGTACGCCTGGCATTGTCACTTAGTCAAGCGTGGGCCGAGTGCGGAGGCACTGCACGCCGTGTGAGGTAGAAGAGGATCAACACAATAGGCTGCACAGAAGGAAGACAACAAGAAGGTGTCAAGTGGCTCCGAAAGCAGTTCGCGTCAGCGTCTAACGTGGCATACGTTGATGCGGCCAGTTACAATTGGATAAAAAATGGAATTACGGCCGTCCACAACAAGATGAGGCTGCTGACGAGCACCTACGTGCGCAGAAGCTTGGCCACAAAGGCAGATGCAACGGCCATAGCCCTTGCCGTAATGTCTCAGGAGCACATGGGCGAGAGTCGTGAAATACTTCGTAAAGTACCAGTGTTTATTTGTGCCATTTTCTATGCAGCTCCCAAGGGGCAACGTCCCGGTGTCAGTAATGGCGGGTCGTAGTTCTTGCCGTACGGCGAACCCACTGTTCTATCACTAGGGCTCTTCGATTTTCCACTTCTGGCTACCTGCGGGCTGCCAGAGCCAGCCAGAGCGCACTCGTTTTTCTCGGGTTGCTCCGGCCCCCCGCGGCGCACTTCTAGTTGGCGTTCGTTTTTCTCGGGTTAGACGGTTCTGGCGACCCGCGGGGAGCCCGAGGGTCGCCAGAACCTTCCAGGACAATTTAGTCGTGGAAGCTCTCTGGAAGGTTTCGGGCTAGCAGACGCCGAAAAGAGACGATACGCGCTCGCCGCCATCTTTGTGAGGACTCGACGGATTGCAATGCGGACGCTTGCGGACTACGCCTTTGCTTGTCCTGACGCTCGGGCCGCTTGGCGCCGTTCCGCCGTGCGAGATGGCGCGATTACGAGTGGCGGCGAGCATTTGGAGCTATTGTTTATCTTTTCCTATGTGTCCCGTGAAGTTTCCTTCCGTGAACAACGCGGCGAAGTGTCGCGTTCTAACCATTCTAACTCCGTCGTGCACATGTCCCAAAAGTTATGTACACGTTCGTACGAACGCATGGAGACACCTTTCGAGTTTATTTTTTCGTAGTAGTATTCGATTGTGGTGTTTTGTGTGCTTTATGTGCATTTAGCTGAGACGATTGTGATCGATATATTTCGCTCCGTCGTATGTTTGCGTGCGTGAACCCCGTCAGAACTTAACTATCTCAACTAGGTCATCGATGTTGATAAAATGCACTGATCTAATAAAAGCGATCGCGACGTTGTTTTTTGTGTGATGCTCGTTGGTCGCGAACGGCGTGCGAGCGTACTTCGATCTATGGGCCAGTACATGAGGTCTGGTATAATGTTATGCTACGACGCGTCGATGTGAAAAAACGAAGATGAATTCAGAAATGTATACACCCTTTTGTTGCTTATTTCATCGTCGGCTCTGTCTTTTTCCACCTCTTAGTAATAATTCCATGCAGTATGTACGCGGTTATCACCTAGTAGCTCAAATAAAAGCTGAGCTAGTACATGAGATTTTTGGAGTGCCACTTAGGACTGGAAAAGAGGCTCAGGCAACATCTGCCAAAACGAGTCCAAGACGCATCACACGGAAGTTTATTTTAGATATAACACGCACTCCGCCGCACTCACAAAACGCAAGCTGGTCAACGCGTGTGTGCGACGTAGTACGCGATATATCCTCGAGCTCTTTTGGGGACACGATCACTTTCGCGAGATTTTCGCGTCGTGTTGGGCAGCGACTGTTACACGTACTAAGCAGACGTGAGCTGGTTAAGCCGTTAGCGGCGCGGCAGCTCACCTTGCATCGCTTTCGTGGCGCCGTGCGCCAGCTGGCTGTTTTGTTCGCGGACGGGGCGAGTTGCGCACGATTTTGCGAACGTACGTGATCGTATCCCACATCCGTATGCTCGAGAATATCACTTCAGCTCTTCAGCAAACCTAGCCACATATTTTCAAGCGGGCAATGCAGAAAAACCAACGCGCACGCGGCGCAAAGTTTCGTTTGCTGCCAAGGTGGTAGCGTTTGGTTACGTTTAGGCTGGCTGTCCCAGCGTTCGATTTTGTAATCTTCGGGCAGCTTCGGGTTGTCTCGGGCGTCCCACACACGTGACCAAGACGCTGTTTCCTGTCCCGACCGGAACTAGCTGGCTGACCCTCTGGCTATCTCTGGCTGCCAGAAAGCTGCCAGAAGTCCGAAAATCGAAGAGCCCCACTGACGGAACTACCCGGAAAGCTTTGGCGGAAAGCTTTATCGGAAAGCTATGTCACTTCCAGTGGACCTGTCAGGTATTTCTAACCAACCGCCTTCGCGCCAGGAGCTCAGGTTGGCAGGACGCAAACCCACACCCCACCATCGGTTGCGCAGGAGCCCGGGACACGCAGGGCTCGAAGGCAAAGAAGGGCGGATGCCCTAGCTTGAGCAATTTCTAAGCCACCACAAAATGCGTCTATATAGTTGGCCGCACGAATCGTACCTAGGGAAAATATCGCTCAGCAGGGCTTCACGCGACAAAACTATGGGATGCCTCACTTATTTCTCAATTGGGAAGAGGCCGCCTACCTGCGAAGGACGGACGTTTTCCCGCACCTATTCGAATTACACGCAGTGCATCCGACGTTTTACCGGCCCTGTGTCCGCTGTGCGGAAGAAGGCCGCCTCTGTACCACGTTTTGTAGGGGCTGCTCGTAAATCAAGCTACTTCGCCAGCTTTCTCGGCAATCATCCAACACCTAGTACAGAGCGGCTGAGGCTGAACTCGCCAGCTCGGATCCGAGAGTGGAGTTCGCGCTCCTGGACCGAGCGCGAACTCCACTCCCGGATCCGAGCTGGCCAATGTTATGTTTAGCTGCCAGTTTTCGGAAAAAAAACGTGACGCGGTGATCTTGAAAAATTGCGCATACCAGTTGTTGCAATGAAAGTTTTGATGTAGAGTTTAAATACGTGAGTAATGTATATTGCTGTTTACTGCGCAAGGTTAGCGCGAGTTCTCCAGCGAATTATCTGGCATGGCTGAACGCGTTCTCAATGCAACTATTGAAATATGTTCTTTACAATTATCACGTCAGCATTAGAAACTCACAATCTTAGAGAATGCACACAATCATAGCTTTGTAGGGTGTTCAAGTCGGAGCATACAGTAAGCTACGCCATATCGAGCAGACAGAAAAAACCAGGCGGCATTCCCTTGTCGACCTTTCCGTGGACTAAATATTCCTGTTTTAAGTGTGAACCTATTCTTCCTCGGCGAAAATCTGCGGTCGTGCCCGAAAAATATCAACATCACCAACGGGTTAGTGCCACAGAAATTCGGCATATCCCACTACTCAACGCTATGGCGTGGCCTGTAATAACCTTGATGGGTGAGAGAACGTGACCACACACAGAGAGAGAAAGAAAGAACGATAACGAAACAGATAGACAAAAACAAATATTTGAAAAGGGAGAATGAGAAATTCTTGCCAAAAAACATTTTTGCAAGGCGGGATTCAAATACGCGCACCTTCGATCCGAAGGCGAACGACCAACCCACTCGGCTACCCAGGCACGCCAGCAGAGCATAACCTTGTATAGTAGAGTGTAGCAAGGGGGTGGGAAAGGGAAGTGAGCGTGAGAAGGAGAGATGTGATGGTTAGGAGTGGAGAAATGAGATAGGAGTGATTAAAGTGTAGAACAGAAAGAATGGGAAATAGAGGAATAGAGAGAAAGAAATCCCAAAAGAAAAAAGAGAGGAATAAAAAAAAAGATAGAAAGAAAGAGAAAACAAGTATCGCGTCATCTAGCGATCAGATACCCCACCACATGGCCAAGCTGTGCATGCGCAGTAGCTAAGCCACGCCCACCGACGGAGACATCGTGCGCAACCTCCACTCTATGATGCATAGCCTGCTGCGCCCCAGAATGTCTAGGGAGTCATGGGGCGTCCTAAAAAAGTGCGTAATCCCGAAGAGGAAGCCGCGCATCTCGAAGCTAGACGAGTAGGTCGACGGTGTGTAGGAGCGGCGACGGGCCCGCGCTTTGCTGTGCCAAGCTTTGCGCTACTTAGGGCAAACATCCCGCATATTTTAGAAATCTTCAAGACACAGAAATGGCTGCATAAAAAGCACGTATTTACACTGAACTATTATTATAAGTATGTAGCAAGTGAAAATTTCACACTACAAAAAGAAATGTATGAACGTTTCTGGAGCTATTTAAACTGTTCCGCTTTCAAATGGGAGCTCTGAATTATGCCTCATGAGTAACTATATATTGTAGGTTCGTTTTGAAATATATCATCGCCGCTCAACATTCTGCAGTGTTGCTAAAGCTTTTGTTCTCAGCATGAGCGAGTGAGCGAGGAACTGTATTGAAATTGACCAAAGGGATCGGGATCAGGGGTGGAAGCGAATACTCATCTCTTAACGCGGTGGATGGCTCCAGCCAGTCCGGCACGGGAAGATGTAGCCCCTCCGCTACGGCCCGGGCCCTAAACATAATACGCTAATTTTGAGTAGCCGGTCTGTCCATGGGATGTTTTATTATACATCAGGCGGACAGTAGCGGGGAGAACAGCAGCTTTCTGTAGTGGCGCTCGCCGCCAGTACGACCACTACAGCCGAAATGAGAGGAGCCTGAAAGTTATAGGGCATTTTTTACCAGACGTATATGTGCTTTAAAGAAATGGTGTTTTCTTACACAGGTATCTTTTTCCGAAATTGGAATTAACAGGGAATCAACTACCGTGCGCTGAATTAAGAATTCGCAGGTGTTCGCGCTCCTGCAATGTGCGCGCTAATTTTCCTCTTAGCAGCTACAATGAAAAAAGAATAATGCTCATTTGGAAACAAAAAAGGAAATGCACAAAACCGAGTATCCCAACATTTTATTCTTGTACGCTGAAATTCTAGTATAACAACCCCGTGTCTTTACCAGCCTACAAACCTTTACTTTCTCGTTAATATTATCAGTTTAGAAGCACGCGTTCTTTTAAAGTCAACCCTTTCTTCCGTTCGCGCATTGGTTACACGCCGCCGTGAACCAAAATGAGCTCTACCAAGCGCCTGCCCTCGTACGCGAGATTTGCAGCATATGGGACACATTTCTCTACCCTTATACAAGCCCTTCTTTTCTCGTTAGTTATAAGTTTAGCAGCCAGCGCTCTTTCTCTACGTCAGTAAGCGCCTTATTTGACATCAATTATGCTTTTCTAGTCCACAAATTGAAGCTCTCGAACTATCAGAACAAACTTGCTCAGGAATGGGAAGTTACGCAATTATTCATGACTCACAGACGAAGAGCGCTTAATAATTGTCATTTTAGGTCTTATGAAGTTACACTATAAGGAAGCATTAGTGCATAGGATATATTTCAATATGACTCAAATGTTTTGTCATGAACTACCAAAGAACACGAGGAAATAAGGCTCTCCGACTGCTGAATACCGGTTTGATCTGCTCTACGCGCGTTTTCGGGGAGTTAATGAGGCGTGGTCCTTAAGCATGTGCCCCCGTCTTTAAGCGGAAAATCGATCAAATTCATGAATTCCGGTCATACCTATGTCATTATGTGAATGTATAATATTCTACTTAAGCTACAAGGAATGCTTTCGGCGATTAAAGTGGAGCCAAGAAGGAATGAACTTGGTACGGGGAAATTTTTATTTTATTGCAATATTGCCACATGCGTTTCTTATTATCACGTAACGCTCAGCGCTCAGCAACGCTCAGCGCAAGCCGCGCCTCATTGTTCGAGAAGCTTCGCGATCTTTGTAGATCGTTCTGTTAAGATTGCGCCCAAGACGCGCACACTCGAGCTTATTCTAGAATTTGCGCGACAGCCAGCGATAGCGCTGGAATATTCGACGGCACATGTTTAAATGCCGACGCGCTTCACCGCTTGTCAGTTGATCGACGGTCGACGCTCTGTTCGCCGCTATCGGTTTATTGCTGTAGCTTGACATTCAGTTTCCCGGCCACAAGTTCGGCCTAATAAAGAGTTTCATCTCGGACGGGCTGACTGCTCCCTTCGTCGACGTCACGACCATGTGACAATATATAAAACTCGATCGATCATGTAAATTGATGCCGACTCGCCATATCTGTCAATGTACTGCCATGTAAAAGCTTGCAGGAATGAACGACTTGTAATAATACAGAAATAAAGCGCAGAGTTTAAAGTAGATACAAGAGGAAATAACGCGGGATGAGCGCTAATAATCACTTCAGATTTTTTTTGTTTGAATACACGGTTCAACGAGTTCTAGGGATGACAAGCACCTCACAAAATACGCAGAATATTGGCTCAGTCATACAGCCCGTTTCGCCACAAGAACGTGTAAGGGAATATCTGGTTTATGCATTTTAACTGTGAGAGAGTCTCCATGTTGCCGTGTTGTTTTTTTTTATTTCTTTTCTTTTTACTGTTCGGGCTAGACGCACTAGACGCACTAGACGCACCTTTTCATCGAGAGAAGGCATCTTTCTTCTAAGCGAACTCATTAACATTCGATTTTAGAAAGTTTTCTTGACTACCAACGCAGTTTGTTCATGGTGCAATATTTTAAGGAAACACCCCTTCATGTCTGAGACAAGCGCCCGAATACCCTTTGGGGGGAATGTGGTCTGCTGTCGACTTCACAGGACTAAGTTTTTAGCTCCCACCTCTCCTCCGCCCCCCAGCAGCACGAGTAAGAGCCCGGAAGCAGAAAGAAGCAGCTGTGATGTAGAATGTCATGATGCCATTTCTTGTGCTTTTAAGGGGTATATTGTACCTTTAGTGCACTCGGTAACAAAATGCATCGTGTCCACGCGTTGCTTGCCGAACAACAAAAGGCCCTAACTCCGGCATTCCCAGCGGTTGGCGCAATCACAACGGAGACCACATCGGAGCTTCAACTGTCTACTTATTTGCGAAAATGCTAGTTGAACCGTTTTTGGTAAAACATCTGACGCATTATCAACGTTCCTCCCGCGTTATTTTCTGCTTGCTGATGTCTGCGTTAAATAACTACGCTTTAGCTTAACAGTTTTATGTACTCTCCATTATTCCCAGCTTGAGCATTGGTTGAGGCTTCAGAATTCCACCTGGAAGAAAAAGAGAATGAGTCCTTTTCAGTGGAAGAGCGGCAGTGGGCGCGTGGGGAAGCAAGTTTACTCTGTAATGAGTTCGCGCTATTGATTTGATACTATCGATATCGCTATCGATGTATAGTTCGATAATGAATGAGCTACTGATAGTACCATTGATATTTTTGCATCACTAATGACGGGCCACAAACGCCAGTGGCGCCTTGGAAGAAGGTTCCGACTGCAATGAACCAATTTGAACAGTGAAGCTGTTTAACTTAGCCGTAATTTGTTGCGCGGCCTACAAAAAAACGCGTATGTGGCACTGTGCGGCCTATCAGAATACTATCATCATCATAAACTGGTATGTGCCACAAAATTTCGGTAAGTCCCACTGCTCACCGCTGGTCGACTAAAGATGAAGAAGGCAACACCTAACCCAACAAATGATTGCGAAGAGACGGCGGCGAGCCGAAGTCCCAGAGTACGTCTAGAGATTGGGAAAAACAACGGCAGTTGCGAGGAGACCCCGAAGCGATGCTAGAACCTACGCGAAGGACGACGTGCCCGTAGATTCAAGAGAGGTGCGAACGCTCGACTTCAGCGCGAGTATATGTATCTCGGGTGTGAACATCCGTGTGGTGTATGTGACTGTCTGTGGTTTAGGTCGAACCTGTCTGCGCTGAGAATCAACGTAGAAACAACCTAGCATCACATAGCTAAACCTTAGCAACGGCCTACAAGCAAACTAGAGACAACCCGCTTCCCATAGGCTATGCCCACAAACAACATATATGCAACCAGATTAGTCTTCACAATTATCCAGCTTCCTGTTTCAAGCCTTGTTCTCCTTAGTGCATGCCGCTCCCTTTTTTTAAAATAATAAATGTTGTCACTCTGCGCCCCTCCCTCTGACAGCCGCGGTACCTTGGAAAGGGCATGATTCTACGATTAAATGTATTTCGTTTTGATAAATGCTGTTTATCTCTCTATACATCTCCTCCGTCAGATTTAGCGAAGCGGCTCTGGCATGCGTCCGTGTGGGAGAGCCGCTGAGTGTGTGCTGATCTCTCGCAGATGCCGAGAGATCAGCTTCCCCACCGCGGAGACGCATCTGCGAACGACACACGTGACCCTCCTCCCACGCTGGCCACCCCACCGGATACAATGGTATCGAAGAAACCAGCCCAACGAGTCGTCATCCCGTATGTTCCGGGAACTAGCGAACAGCTCGCCAGGGTTCTCGGAAAAGCTGGGGTCACGGTGGTTCACAAGCCGGCCTCAACGCTCGCTCGCTTACTACCGCGGCCGAAAGATCGACCATCCCGGGAGCAACACCAGGGCGTGGTCTACAAAGTGTCATGTGCTGACTGTCCAGCGAGCTACATAGGCGAGAGTAAGTGCTTCCCGGAAAGAATGCGCCAACACAAAAACGACGTCAGAAAGATGGAAATACAACGCAGTGCCCTTGCAGAGCATTGCGAAAAGCACGACCACAAAATTGACTTCGAGGGCGCTTCCATCATAGAAACGGAAAGGAATCTGGGAAGGAGGCTCTTACTCGAGTCGTGGCACATCCAGAACACACCTGCGAATGTTAACCGGTCCCTCGGAACAATGCCTCCGATCTACGTGCACGGCCTCCGGAATGTGAGGAAAAGAGAAAGGCGGAGCCAAAAACAAGCTGCGACGAAGCCCCCCTGATCAGCACAGTCACCCCTGAAGAAGAGACCAAGCCGGTCTCGAAACGTCGGGTCTCCTCCAAGAATTTGTGGCTGGAGGTATTTCAAAATCCTCTTCTTACTCAAACTGATGTATGTGCGCGATTGTTACGGAGCTCATTGTTTCTTGGTACGTACACCTTAGAATCTGACATATAAGCTTAGAAGGTCGTGCACACTGGTTCAATAAATATTAACCCACGTTTAAATTTAACCGCAATATTGTTCCCGATGCGGCACACGCGCATGATAATCCGCACGATAAAATAGTTTTCCAAACAGCGCAGAAAGGAGACACCGAGAATAGTCCACACAGCACATGCGCTGACTTGCAACAGAGTTTTATTGTGCGAACGCGAAATTTGTAGTCAGAGAAAGAGACAAGGGAAGACACGTGGTAAACGTGATCAACGTTCGCGCATTAAAACCCCTGTTGCAAGTCAGCGCCTGTGTCGTGTGGACTATTCTCGGTGCTCCGTTTCTGCGCAGTTTGGAAAGCTATGGCTACTTAGCAAAAAGCTCGCTTAACCACCTTTTTTTGCCGTGCGATAAGATTGCACTGCATTCAAGCGGATCCATCATGTTCTTGTGTAGCAAAATTCTCGTACGTTGTTTATGTAAGTGCCACTTTGGGAATCAGTCAATGTGTTTGGTATGCAACACTTGCTGCACAACCAGATTGCTCTTTTATATCTGGCTCTTGAAAAATGAATTTTACGCAAAAGTCACAGCTACTATTCTTCGTGATAGAACATTAAATATATCCCATTTTATCTGCACCTGATTTTCATTACTCGACAGGCAACCAACGTTCCATCCTTGTCGTCTAGCTTGTCCGTACGTAACGTGTTTTTTTGTGCTGCAGCATTTCCTGACTGTTCAACTGAAACGTATGGTAGGTATCAATGCAACAATGGTTCTTTATTGGAGAGTTGGAAACACGCGGTCGCTGCACTGCTCCACAGCGATGTTTTAGGTAAGACCACAACCCTGAACAAGTGCGGGGAATAGAATCACAATAATGAACGTGTTTGCGAAGAACATCGCGCTCTGTGCGTCTTCAGCGTCGGTTCCTGCTTGCCTCATTTAAAATTCTGAGCGTTTTGGTGCTGACGCTTTTTAATTGTGTAAAATTGGCGACGCAAACAAGGACAATCGCGGCTCACGTAGCGGCATCTATAGCTCTGCGCCTGCCGCTACTGCTAAACCAACTGCCATTGAGGAGCCACTGACGTCATAGCGCTCTTGGGCTCTCTATTCGCGTCACAGTCATTATCTGTGACTTTTTTCCAGCGGGAAACATAAAACATACGATCGATCACTGTAACTATGGGTACATAATGAATTTTCAATCTTTCGTCATCACTCATAGCAGAAGACCATTTGAAACGCTGTGCACACAATGCACCCGACTTTGACTTAAAATGTGCAAGGAAATTCTGCCGACGTGCCAAATAACAGAAAACGTAGGGTGCGGTTGAAGCGGCTCACTTTAAACGGAAATATGTGCGCATTCGAGTGTTATTACAAGTGTATTGTCTGAGCTTGCACACATGTGTAGCAAGGGCAACGCCTGCTAAGTGATGACGTCGGTTTGTATACACACCATTGTATTGCTACCCGTTATTTTGTTTTTTTATACCCGGAACATGTGCATCAGACTACCTCGAAGCACGAAGGGATGACGTTGGTAGGTACATTTTTACTTGTGTTAAAGTAAAAAAAATTCTTTAGGATAATTTCAGTTAGTGCTTAAGTCCAGACTCAGTTAGATTATTCTGATTTCTTATAGTTTGGCTCACAGTAAATGGTTGGCAAGAATATAGCACTTACAAGGACCAGAAATGTTTCCTTATCACACATTTTCAGTGAATAGAATTGTTTCTGGGGTGCATCAGATTTCAACCCTCGAGCATGTGACGTGTGCGAAAATTGTGCGTGCGTCATTTCAGTGAATGGTAATAACTCGATTGTGTGGTGTCTCGCAAAATGCGTTTTGTTGTCAGCACAAGGGCAGCAGGATCTCGACTGGCGCTCATGATGAAACAGTATCTTGATCTTCAATTCCGCTATGGGTCTCCCTGTTTTGCAACCCGTATCTCTGAAGCATTTCACTAAAGCTTAGTAATAATATCTAGGGTTTAACGTCCGAAAACCACCATATCATTATGAGAGACGCCGTAGTGGAGGGCTCCGGAAATTTCCACCACGTAGGGTTCTTTAACGTGCACCTAAATCTAAGTACACCGGCCTCAAACATTTTCGTCTCCATCGAAAATGCAGCCGCCGCGGCCGGGATTCGATCCCGCGACGTTCGGGTCAGCAGTCGAGTGCCATAACCACTAGACCACCGTGGCGGGGCGATGATTAGAGTGAACTAATTGTTAGTGCAGTCTCACAGTTGGAATTCGCTACCGACAGAGCCGGAACATGAAACCCTACTTGGTGAATTGAGTAGATACGCAGAAAATATTTACTGCGCCCAAGCAAACCACACGATTGATTTTTTTAGAGTGCGACAGGCGGAGTGGTCCATCGGCGTGTAGATATCCGCAAGGTATGTGTTTATTTTCATCATCTACAATCCTTTCACTGGCAACAAGGCCATTAGTTTTTGAAAACAGATAATAAAGGAAACAATAGCTTACCCCATGTCATGCAGCCATTTTGATCTTTAACCTATATCTTTTTCAACCTTTAGGAAACTCCTGCAATGCATCAGCGGTCTTCCCGTCACTGTGACCAAGAGAAAAAGCCGCGAAAGAAAGTACATTTTGTTCATTTAATTCTAATCTAAGCAGACGGAAAACGACACCTAAGGTATTTTTGCGCAAGGTAAAGTAGCTCTTGCAGGAAATGAGATAGTGCTGCGTTGTCTCACGTGTTTCGCAAAACAAAAATTAGGCGAAGCTGCCAGACCAGCTCTGTGTAGATAAAATTTTAGATAAGGAGTCTGACAACGTAGCCTTTTGAGTGCGACTTCTATTGCTCGTAATTGACATAATTTGCAAGCTTCGCCTAATTGTTCTTTTTTTGCGGAATACGTGAGACAACGCAGCACTATCTCATTTCCTGCAATAGGTACTCTACCTTGCGCAAAAATACCTTAGGTGTCGTTTTTTTTGGCTGCTTAGATTACAATTAAATGAACACAATGTGCTTTCTTTCGGGGCTTTTTCTCTTGGCCACAGGGACGGGAAGATTGCTGATGCATTGCGGGAGTTTCTTAAAGGTTCAAAAAGATTTAGGTTATAAAATCTACCTTTCCAAGTTATGTAGATATAGATTTAGTTTAATCCTCATGAACCAGCCCCGCCTCCCTTCGTCCTCTTCCTCATTGTAGTCGTCTTCTTCACCTTCATCTTCACTACAAGAACACGCGCGCCCCTTTCTGCGGTGTGGATTTGAATAACTCTGAGGAGCCAGAAAACGACTACAGGCAAAGTGAAAGTAACAGAAAGAAAGGATAAATACAGACGGAGAAATTCTTGAAAAAAACGTCTTGGCGAGGCAACACTCGAACCCGCGCACCCGCGATCGGATGGCGAGCGTATTTACCGCTCGGCTACGCAGAGAGGCTGGCAGAATATAGCATAGCCTTGAATAGTAAAACGAGGTGGTGTGAAAGGAAAGTGAGAGCGAGGAGGTGGGGAGAGCGAATTCACAGAGAGATAGAGAAATCAAGAGGTAGGAAAACGAGAAAGAGAGAAAACGTTAGAGGGCGAGAGAACGTCTATAGATACAGAGAGATAAAGAAGGACATCGAAAAAGAAAGAGAAATGTAGACAGAAAGATTGGGAAGAAACAGACACAAAGATAGAAAGACCGTGAAATAAACAGATGTAGAAAAAGAGCTAGAGAGCTACAGATACAAGAAATGCCTCGTATTTAAAACGATCGAAAAAATCAGAGGCAGCTTTATAAGTGTGATAATCTGGGCAGGGGTAAAAAAGAAACAGAAAGTATGCTTAAAGACTAAACGAAAGCACGCATGGGAATACTCAGCGCTGTTTTGGCTACGCTGAGTGCAATGCTTACTATGATTATGTTTCCATTCCTCTGCGCTATAGACATATATTTTGATAACATTGCATTTTGACTTCGCATTCTACAGCCTGCCAATGCAACCCCTATGCAGCCATCGGAGTGAGATCTGGTAACAGGTACCGCTACCAGAGAGGCCGGTGTCTTCGAGGTGCCTATACTTTAAACTGTAACGGATTTCCATCAGCGGCGGCGTGTCATTCGACATGCATGCGTCAACTACTTTAGTCGCGCATGCCACTTCAACTTGCAGAAGTATGCCTTGCAATAAAGTATCAACGGCATGAATTCCGCGTCAGTCATTACTACTTGTGCTTTACGGGTGCCGAAATGTCTAGAGGTCTCGGTTAAAGCGCTTGCTGGAACCACCCAGCCACAAAAATTTCGAGTTTTCTACCTATATCAAGCAGATTACGCAGGACATGATTATGGGTACACATTACACGTTTGCTCATTATGCCACGTTTCCTTAGTTCATTAGAATATCAGAGGACCAAGCTAGTTGGTAGGCATTTTTGTTAGAAAGGCTAGGCGCGCAAACACGGACGTAAGATTGAAGTCAAGCCACCGGCAAAGCCGTTTGTCCTGTCTTGACTTTCTACTTGTGTCCGCTTATTTCCTTTATATTTGCCTTATATTGCACATGTTTGCTGCATGTTTCCCAAAAGACAATGCACTGGCTTACATGTGAAACGTGCCTTAACTATCTAGTTTATGGTTGATGTTGCCACACATACAACAAATTCTAAACAAAATCCTGAAATAGAACTTTATATCGCAATGCTGCATGCGGCGAAATCGCTTTCAGCGCGGGAAAAGAGTGGAATACCTGTAAATCTTATATTAACACTCTCCATCACAAACATCGCAGGATATGTGCTGTGCCAGCATGAATAACAACTAAAACAGTGCCCTAGGCGCCGTTGTGAGTAGGAAACTTTTGAAATTTAAAATATGACAGAGATATATGTATTGGGGCGAAGCGTTGAAACTCTGTAATGGGTCGTCCTCTCGAGCGCCTTCTAGATTGTCGTCCTCTTCGGCTCTTCTCTGAGAGTACGCTCTTCATGCTGAGAGTCTGCGCTCTGTTTGGACTGTCGCCGTAGTGCATCGGGGTCAAGGGCAGCCAATAAACACCTTTACAATTTGGCGGAGAGTGCTACGCCGTCAAACCAGCTTCGTCCCCGTTCGATGCCCCTGGCGCTTCAATCCCTTACCGTTTCATCTACCATGCATCAAGACGCCGCCAAGCAAACGCCTCCCCCTGCAACGACAGCATGCCCCGGTGGCCCCCGCATCCGCGACCATCCTGTCTTCACCTGCTCGGATGGCACCGACGTTGAGGATTGGCTCACGATTTAGGAGCATGTGGGTGTACCCAATAAATGGGACCAGGCAGGCAAACTAAGCAACCTGGTTTTCTACCTCGCGGATGTGGCGGGCCTGTGGTGCGACATCCACGCAACCGATTTCCACACGTGGGCTGATTTCAAGACCGCCAGCAGCGACGTGTTTGGCCGCCTTGCCTTTTGTAAACCACAAAACGAACAGCGTTCACGTAAGTGGGTAAGTCCGGTAAGTCCTGGACTTGGGAAAGGAAGCTGACGCAACCATATCTGAGTCTCACAAGAGCCTTCACCACGCTGCTCGCCAAGAACCCTCGTGCTGTGGCACAGGTGATCACGCTCTGCCAAACCTGCGAGGAGCTGCGCTGGCAGCGGTTGCTGACCCGTGGACCTCCATCGCGCGACGCCGACCTCACTGAGTCGTCGGCCATTTCTGATCAGTCCACCTTGCTCGCCGAGGTCAAGTCATTCGTGCGCGAGGAAATTGCCCGCCAGTTCTCTCTACTGACTTTCCCTCACCCGCAGCATGTTGAACAGCCGTCGACCACACTCGCTTACGACGAGCTATTCAGCAGGAAATCGCGGAGGTCATTCCGGAATACCACCAGCCCCCTCCGGCGCCTGCGCCACTTAGTTACGCGCAAGTTGTAGCCAGTTCACCCCAAGCGATCCCTGTGGCTACCCCACTTACTTACGCTGAAGCCATAGCCAGACTTCAGGCCTTCGAGGCCAGTGTGCCGGCTGCGTAGGCCGACGTCATCCCTAGGCCACCACTGCAGCCCATCACGGGTCCTGAGCCATGGATGGGACCGACCCCGGCGAACCGATGGCACGCCCCATCTTTGCGTGCGGTTGCGCCGGTCACGACGCCCGCTATTGCGATCGCGTGCAGCCGCCTCGAGTCGGCTCAACCATCCCCAGCCAGTCAAGCCGCCCGTATTGCAATTCACCGACGATTATGTCACCGTCGTTTCGCCCAGCACCATCTCCCCGCCATTCACCGTTACCGCGACACTGCTCACTGTCCCCGACGCGGCCACGTCCGCTTCCACCCTACCAGGAAAACTAGTCGTCGCACTGCACGAGGCAAGGGCTGCGACGCTATAGTACTGTCAAAGCCCTCAGCGGAGCCCATCGAACGTGATAGACGTGTTTGTGGACGGTGTTCGCGCATCTGCCTTCATCAACAATGGAGCCGCCGTACACGTTATTGACGCAAAACTTAGCCGATTATTGCGGAAAGTGACGACTCCACTTTCCGGGCTCTCCCGCCATTGAGACAGCGCCCAAAGTATTCACCCTACAGCGGCGCGCACAGCCCGCGCCACAATTAAGCGTTCTCGGTACGTCGTTGCATCGATCAGAATTTCTGCATGCTCTCACGACCTCATCCTAGGTTGGGATTTCCTCTCCCCTCACGACGGGGTACCAGTCAAAATAGAGCTCTCACCATTCTCTGATTTGACGCCGGCACACAGTCCATCTGCTGCGAGCAAGGTACTCGTCATAGACCGCGCCAAATTGTCTGCAAACTCCTTAACGGTGGCGTCAGTCTTCTGCGCCAGCGTCTCAGACACCGATGCACTCCTCTTGCCATCTGACCGCGTTTGCACTAGGAAAGGCTTTCTGGTGCCTTTTGCGACCGTGCAAGCCACTCAGGGCAGCCCCTCTATTTTTTGTTATTAACCTGTGGGATGACGTGAGGCGTTCACTTTCCCACATATTTTATTGCTGCGTGCTCTCCGCTGTACAACCACAGCCGCTGTCGTTCTTGCGGGCGTCTTCTTCTCACGCGCTAGGCTGGAACGTGCGGAGCAGCTGAAGCGCAACTTCGTCGTCTTCTCTCGCGTTGACGGCTCGCCATAGGGCCCCCCTCTAGCGAGGTAGCCAGTGCACGAAGGAGCGATCCTTATGAGTAGCTGGTAGTTGCTACTGTTGCGAAGCGCGTTCGTCTGGTGTTGGAGGATGGCTTGTCGTCTGCGAGGACGGCGTCGGTGTCGAGAAAGGCCGGCTTAATGCGGTCAATGGAGACACTGTCCTCGCGTCCATTAAGCAGCAGGACAAAATGCTTGGGGCAACGCTTGATGACTCTAAAGGGTCCGTCGTTAGGCGGTTGTAGTGGTGGCCTGATAGCGTCGTGGCGTACGAAGACGTGTGTGCAATCCCGCAGAGCACGACTGAGAAACCTTGGGCGTGAGTGTTGACGTGGTGGGATAGGAGACACGTCTTTCATGGCGTTCCTGAGGCGACTGGCATAATCAGCAACGTCCATTGGTGGTACCGGAGACACGTCGAAAAACTGGCCAGGAAGCCTTAAGGTCGTGCCAAAAACGAGCTCAGCTGAGGAGCAAGAAGCGTCCGTGCGTATCGTGCTGCGAAGGGCGAGGAGGACGAGTGGCAGTCGCTCTGTCCAGGGTATCAACGATCGTGAGTCCATGAGCGAGGCTTTGAGTTGGCGGTGAAACCGCTCAACCATGCCATTCGACATAGGGTGGTAGGCTGTCGTCTTGATGTGGTTGACACCAAGCATGCGGGACAAAGTCCGGAAGAGCGCGGAGTCAAACTGACGACCTCGATCCGTTGTGATGGTCTTGGGAACTCCGTAGCGGCTTATCCACACGGTGATGAGTCCGTGGGCAACTGACTCTGCGGTGATGTTGTTGAGCGGTAGTGCCTCAGGCCACCGCCTGAACCGGTCTACGCACGTTAATATATACCGGCGGTTTTCCGATGGGGGCAAGGGGCCAACGAGGTCCAGGTGCACGTGACTAAACCGTGAGTCCGGAGGTGTGAAGGTACCCAGTGGGCTGACTGTGTGACGCTGGACTTTGGTTTGCTGGCTCTTGAGACAAGCACGTGTCCAGCGGCGGACGTCGGTGTTCATACGTGGCCATAGATATCGCGTTGAGATATCGCGCGTATGCCGGGGTGCGACAAGGAATGCAAGGCGTCAAAGACACTGCGGCGAAATGGCGCTGGAACGTACGGGCGAGGACAACAGGTAGACGTGTCACAAACGAGGGGAATCACGCAGCCTGGAAGTTGGACATCTTCGAACTTGAGGGAGTTCTCTTGGCGTCGGAGAACCTGAAGTTCGCTGTCCTCCTGTTGTGCAGTGGCCATGGCTGCAAAGTTGACAGGCGGGCGCTAATCCATCGTTGCGTTGATTTCTACGCGGGATAGTGCGTCAGCCACGGGGTTGTCTTTGCCACTGATGTGCCGGATATCGCTCGTGAACTCCGATAGGTAGGCAAGCTGGCGGATCTCACGTAGGGTGTGGGCAGAGTTGATAGCGGTCGAGGTAGACGTGAGCGGCTTGTGGTCGGTGACGATATGGAATTGCCGACCTTCGAGGACGTGACGAAAATGCTTGACCGCCAAATAGGCCGCGAGTAGTTCGCGACCGAACGTGCTGTAACGGGACTCGGTCTGTGAGAGTTTCCTACAGAAGAAAGCGACCGGCTGCCAAACTCCGTCGACCAACTGCTGCAGGACTGTTCCGATGGCGACGTCGGAGGCGTCCACGGTGAGTGACGTGATGGCGTCGCTCTTTGGATGCGCGAGGAGCGTTGCGTTAGCCAGAGTTCCTTGGTGGAACTGAAAGCTGTCTCAGCGTCGTCTGTCCAGGAGATGGAAGCGTTCGGCTTCGTTTTACCGGAGAGAAGTGCATGTAGTGGTTGCAAGATGGCCGCGCAGTGTGGAATAAACCGACGGTAATAGTTGGCAAGCCCGAGGAATTCACGCAGCTTCTTCGTAGTTGTTGGCCGTGGAAACTGCAATATAGCTTCCATGCGCGCCGTCGGTGGAGAGATCCCACGGGAATCCACGCGATGGCCAAGGAAGTCCAGTGAGGAAACTCCGAACTCGCTCTTCGATCCGTTGACGACAAGTCCATATTTCCGGAGCCGCGTGAAAACCTGACGCAGGTGAAGTTCGTGATCTTCTGCTGAAGTGCTGAAGACGAGGATGTCGTCGATGTACGCGAAGCAGCAGGTCAAACCACGAAGAACCTGGTCCACGAACCGTTGAAAGGTTTGTGCTGCGTTTCGTAGACCGAAGGGCATCCGTATGTATTCAAACATGCCAAAAGGTGTTATTATGGCAGTCTTCGGTACGTCGTAAGGCTCGACAGGTATTTGGTGGTATGCCTTCACTAGGTCAATTTTGCTGAATACGGTGGAACCGTGCAGCAATGCCGTGAAGTCCTGGATGTGCGGTATCGGATAGCGGTCCGGTACCGTCACTTTGTTGAGGGCGCGATAGTCACCGCACGGTCTCCAGTCACCTGAGGGTTTGGGGACCATGTGTAGCGGTGATGACCAGGCACCGGAAGAGGGGCGGACGTATCCGAGTTCAAGCATGTGCTCGAATTCTTGCCGTGCAATCTTGTAACGGTCAGGTGCGAGACGACGAGCACGTGCAAGCACCGGTACTCCTATTGTCACAATGTGATGAGTGACATTGTGGCGCACTGGGTCTTCAAGAGATGGAGCACGGAAGAGGTCAGAAAATTCTTCCAGAAGCGTAGACCACGGCGGAGACTTTGGCATGAGCTTGCACGAGACGTGAGGGTGGTAAATTCGATGTCACGCCTTGAACTGTTAGGTGGGTCTCAGAATCCACGAGGCGGCTATGTCGAAGGTCTACTACAAGCTTAAAATGCCAAAGAAAATCCGCACCGATAATTGGTACACGCACGTCGGCGATTAAGAAAATCCAACGAAACGTGCGTCTCAAGCCGATGTCAAGCGTAACAGACCTCTGTCCGTAGATCCGTATGGTGGAACCATTAACAGCAGTGACAGGCGGCGTGGTCTGGCGTTGCCGACGGTCCTCCAGCGTAGGAGGAACAACACACACTTCGGCACCCGTGTCGATGAGGTACCGAACTTTGGTGACGCGGTCCGTGACGTGGAATAGGCGGCTGTATGTCGGGCCTGCAACACTGGCCGCCGGCAGTGCGTGGCCCGTGCGTTTCCCGCAAACTGGCATGGCTGATGGCACTGACGAGCGCGTGCCCCGTATCGGTGGTGGTACCAGCAGACGCTGCGAGGCAGACTTGGCGATTTATCGCGGCTTTGGCGTCGTTGTCGTGAAGTAGTGCATCGGTGGTCTGCTTTCAGCGAGCTCAGTTCAGCGACCAGCTGGTCCACTTTGCGGTTGAGCTCCTCGTTTGCTTGAAGGAGGCGGTCTAAGCGGTCATCGCGGACCCGCGCAAAGTGGGAAGAATCACGTCTCTCAATTGCAGATATGGACGGGGCACCGACATCCATAATCTTGTCGGCCATCTGTGCCAGTGAGTCGAGAGTTTCCGTGGAGGACACACTCAAAATCATCCGCACCTGCTGCGGCAGTCGCTGTAGGAAGAGCTCTCGTAGGATGGATGCGTCCAATGCAGCAGGGCTGTCCCCGATGAAATGTCGCATGCGACGCAGAAGCTCCGTAGGTTTGCGGTCACCGAGTTCCTCCGCGGTGAGCAGCTGCTGCAGCCTACGCTGTTCCGACTCGGTTGTTCGGCGGATGAGCTCTGCTTTAAGAGTGTCGTAGGGGTTGTCAGGAGGCGGAGAGCGCAGAATGTCTCTTACGATGGCGATGACAGCAGGTGGTAAAGCGCCGATGACATAGTCGTACCTCGCTGATTGCGATGTGACCCGGTGTCGTCGGAAGGGTGGCTCGACGCTCAGAAACCAGAGTTTCGAGTCCGGCTGCCAAAACTCCGGTATCTTGAGAGTAGCGACGACAGGGTCGGGTACCGTGGGATTCGGCGTTGCGTCACTGTTGGGTGTGGTGTCCATGGTCAGTCGGAATGTACGTTGCTGAAGTCCTTACTGTAGTCACCGAAGAAACGGGGATGGCCGTGACGCTCAGTGCGTTGGCGAAGGGACGAGCAGGAGGCGCGTTGCCGTTCGATGTCCGGGTCACCACTTGTAGGATGACGTGAGGCGTTCACTTTCCCACATATTTTATTGCTGCGTGCTCTCCGCTTTACAACCACAGCCGCTGTCGTTCTTGCGGGCGTCTTCTTCTCACGCGCTAGGCTCGAACGTGCGGAGCAGCTGAAGCGCAACTTCGTCGTCTTCTCTCGCGTTGACGGCTCGCCATAAACCAATCTCCGTACAGTGTTATGTTGGTGCGAGGGGAATGTCTCGGCAGCGTGAAACCTCTAGAAGACGCACAAGTTATGAACCAACCAGATGACATGTACCGCCCCAGTTGTAGTACGCTCAGTGCTGTTTCCACGTCTGGTTCATCGCGCGCTGATGTATTTGCTTCCACCATTGCTGACAACCTTACGCCGGTCCAGCGCTCCCAGCTTCTGGGCCTCTTGGAAGAATTTCTCACTTTTTTTCGATGTCGCTCAAACTTTTCTTGGCTCCACGTCCACCGTTCCGCATCACATCGACAGTGGCGCGCAACCACCACTGCAGCAACGTCTATATCGCATATCTCTCACAGACCGCCGTGTAATCAACGAGCAAGCCGACGACATGCTGCGACCCGATGTTATTCGACCCTCGGACAGCCCCTGCGCGTCTCCTGTCGTTCTTGTAGCGAAGAAGGCGGTTCTGTGCGGTTCTGTGGGGAATACTGACAACTCATCAAGGTCACCCGTAAGGACGTGTATCCACTACCGCGAAGAGACGACGCGATTGCCAGCCTGCAAGGAACAAAATTCTTTTTTTTCTCGATCTGCTCTCAGGGCACTGGCAAGTACCTATGGCTGATGACGCTCAACCAATGACCGCCTTTTTCACGCCCGACGGCTTGTAGGTATTCAAGGTCATGCCATTTGGGATGTGCAGCACGCCCGCCACCTTTGAGCGCATGATGGATGCTGTTCTGCGCAACCCGAAATGGCACACGTGCTTGTCCTACCTCAACGACGTTGTCGTTTTTGCTCCGGACTATTCCACGCATCTTCAACGCCTGTGGCATGTGTTGACGCGTTTGTGCGACGCTGGTCAGCAACTGAATCTAAAGAAGTGGCAATTGGTAGCACGACAGCTGACAATACACGGCTCCGTCGTGTCCTGGGATGGAATTCTCCCCAATCCATCCAAGCTTCGGGCCGTGACCGAGTTCCCCAGACCAACGTCCGTCAAACGACGGCGCAGTTTCGTAAGACGGTTTTCCTACTTTCGGCGCTTCATTCGAAACTTCGCGACTATCATATCGCCGCTGACGAAGCTCCTCGGAAGTAACGGGCCCTTCCATTCATAGTCGTCAGAGTGCGACGACTCTTTCGCAAAGCTCCGTCGTTTGTTGACGTCGCCTCCCATACTACGCCACTACAACCTTACGCCCCCTACGAGGTACACACAGCACCAGCGGTTTTGGTCTTGGCGCTGTCCTTGCGCAGCGCACAGCAGGGCTCCCTGAATATGTCGTGGTATACGCAAGTCGCACGCTTACTAATGCCGAGGCCAATGAAACCGTCATCGAAAAGAAATCTCTGGAGATCATCTGGCCCCATACGAAGTTCCGACCCTATTTGTATGGCCGCCCATTGCATGTCATCGCCGACCATCACGCACTGTGCCGGTTGTCGTCATTGAAGGATCCCTCAGGCCACCTCGACCGCTGGGCACTTCGCCTACAGGACAACGATATCCGCGTGTTGTACCGGAACGGATGCCAGCATGCTGACGCCGACGCACTCTGGCGCTCCCCCTTGCCTGACGACAAAACCCACAGCTCAGTGTCTCATAATAACGTTTCTTCCATAAACATTCGCACCATCGCTACCGAACAGCGCAACGATCAATGGATCGCTTCACTGATAGTCTTGCTCACTAATCCATCGGGAACACCATCAACTCGCGCGTTGTGTCGCCAAGCTCACCATATCGCCATTGGCGACGACCTCCTTCACCGACGCAATTACAACGCCGACGGCCACCAGTGGCTACTAGTAATACCCCGCAGTCTGCGTTCGGACATATGCTAATCGTTCCACGCTGATCCGCAGTGTGCGCACTCTGGGGTATCGAAAACGTTCCACCGCATTCGCCAACGGTACTTTCGGCGAGGGATGTACCGCTACGTGCAGAAGTTCGTTCGCTCCTGCATCGGTTGTCGGCGCCGAAAAACCTCAACACACCTGTCACGAGCAGGTCTGCAACTTTTACCTTGCCCTGACTGGCCGTTTCGGCGGGTTGGCATCAATTTGTATAGGCCACTTCCTCTGACGTTGGCTGGTAGCCGCTGGGCCATCTTCGATGTAGATCACCTTACGCGATACGCCGAAACGGCCAGCTCCCTGCCAGCGGCTACAGCACGCGATGTTGCCTCCTTCCTGCTCCGCACATTCATGCTGCGCCATGCCCCCCTGCTGCTTACCACGCGTAGACGAATGGCCTAAAATAACGCTTGACCAGCACACTCGGTGACATGCTCTCGACGTACATCGTCGCCGATCTCATAAATTGGGATGCCATTCTGCTATTCGTCCCCTACGCCTGCAATACCGCCCCTCAAAGCACCACTGGTTTCTTACCCAACTTCTTATTGTACGATAGTCACCCGTCGCACACAATCGACACAATCCTCCCATACAATCCGCGTCAATCTGAGTGTGCGCCTTTCTTGCCACATCCAGACTTGCCACATCCAGTGTCGCGAGCTTGCCAAGATCTTTACAACGCGTGACCAAGAGCGGCAGAAGAGTATTCGCGGTGACACCACCACTTCTGCGCCCGCGTTCCTCCCTGGAGCGCTCCTATGCCTATCGGTCCCTACCACTGCAACTGGCCTCTCCTCCAAGCTACTGCCCAAATGCATAGGCTCCTACCGCGTCGTCGAACGCACACACCCAGTCAGCTACCTGATGGAACCCGTTGAACCATCTCCGGATATGTACCGTCGATGGGGCGACATTGTTAACGTAGAGCGCCTCAAGCCCTACCATGGCCCGCTCATTGTGACAAGCTGTTAGGTCGCCAGGCGGTTCCCTTTTCACACCCGGTGTAGTTCAAGTGAAGCGTTGGAACTCTGTAATGGGTCGTCGTCTCGAGCACCTTCCTGTGGGTCGTGCTCTTCGGCTCTTCTCTGAGAACACGCCCCTCTTCCTGCGAGTATGCGCTCCGTCTTCACTGTCGCCGCAGTGCATCATTGCTTAGGGCCACGAATAAACGCTTTTACAATATCTCTAAATTAGCATACCATATATCAGGAGATAATGTGATAAGAAATTACAGTGCACCAAAGAACACCAAATATTTTATTATACATTTCAAATGAACATATTCACACCCTACACATTCACACCATTCACACCCCGACGAGGATACCATAAGGGATATAAAGGCGCATGGGTTTTTAATTATCTATGAGAGAGAGAGAGATTAAGTGAAAGGCAGGGAGGTTAAACAGAAGAAAGTTTTACAGTTTGCTACCCTGCACTGGGAAAGGGGTAAGGGGAACGAAAGTGAGGAAGGAAATAGACTAAAAAAGGTACACAAAATAAAAAAACCCACAAACACTAAAGCACGGGAGTGCTATGGTCTTTTAGGGAGGCCGGTTGAGCGCAGAAACTTCAGCAGCGCCTTCGTCCCTTTCTGTTTGGTAGCTCGAACGTTTGGGCACTCCAAAATTGAGGGTTGTATGTAATAGTATAGAGAGCTGGGCGAGTTGGTTTGAGGACAATATTGGAATTCAGCATTTGGAGATTTTGGACAATATTGAATTTAACATTTTCACGTCAAATCAACCAACTACAAATGGCTGCAGACCCAGACAATATTATACGCAGAACAGTTGAAAAGTTTATTAAGATTTCAAAGGCTGAACCAGAGCACACTTCTGCAAAGAAAGACACACAACTCAAACGCTTTGTTGTTTTACCTTATATTCATCGTTTTTCACATAGGCTCAAGCACATTGCCAATCGGTTTGGTGTAGAGGTTGTCTTCAGCGCACCCAACAATATTCAACGCATCTGTCGCGTGGTGAACCGAAAATCTGATAGAAAGGTTAAGAAGAAAAAATGTGTTTGCCTTTCAAAAGAAAACGGAAAATTCGTGAGGTGCAGGATAGGGGCAGTTTATTATTGCCCTTAACCTGCGGTCGTGTATATATATATATATATATATCAGACTGGCCGATGCATTAACACTCGCCTTAATGAACATATGAAGTCTTTGAACAATAGCAATCACTCCCACCAAGCTGAGCGTTGCAGGAACTGCCAATTGCATCCTGTGTGGTGTGACACTAACATTTTGTTTTATCACGAAGACAAGCTAAATCGTGAAATAGTTTATGCTTTTCATATCAGAAGGTGTGCTGATAACTGCGTAAGTAACAAATCGATTGTACTAACAGACAAGGAGTTCACATTTTTTAGTCGTACTTGACTTTTACATTCTGCGGCGTGTTGTATATAACATTTCTGCAAAATTACTGTCATGATGTATTTTCTTTTGGTTTCTTTTGTTTTAGTGTTTTCCAGTTTCATTTTTTTTTCGCACATAAGCTCTTGAGCTACCGTGGCCTATATATCTCTTGTACTTCGTTTTCATCAATAAACTGACTTGTGGATTCCCCCCCCCCCCCCACGTTTCTCTTCTCTCCTTTTGTTTTCGTCTATTGTGTGCACGCCGAAATGTTTCCAATAATGATGAATATATACTAAACCCGTAGCGTGTAGCACTGCCCTATTCGCTGGGGGTGACTGTCATGGCGTTCTGTAAGGTGTGAATGTGTCGATTTGAATTAGGTAATAAAATACTAGGTGTTAGTTGGGGCTCTGTGACTTTGTATGACACAATGTTGTGACATGAGGGATGCATATATATATATATATATATATATATATATATATATATATATATATATATATATATATATATATATGTGTGTGTGTGTGTGTGTGTGTGTGTGTGTGTGTGTATCTTGAAACTGTATTGCGCCTTCCTCTGTGGCTCCGTTTAGAGAACGCCGCTCGCGCCGGAAGTCCGTGCACCGCCTTGAGGGTCACCATTGTGCGTTGTCGCCGAGTTGCGTCCAATGAGCACATTTAAAAATTGGTGGACGAAAATATGCACTGAAAACTAACTTCGATCCCCATTCCATGCCCCTGGAACCACGGTTCCGAGCACTGTCATCTGACATGACTAAAGAAGCCGCCCAGAATAGGCCTCCTCCTGCACCGGCCACAGGTCCCAGTTTACCTCATCTCCACGACCCACCTATTTCCACTGGCACCGGCGACATTCACGTGGGGGACTGGCTTGTAGTTTGCGAGCGCATGAGCGTACCCACTGAATGGGGCGAGACATGGGGACGGGGCAATAAATGGGACGAGGAACTTGGTTTTCTAGCTTGCGCATTTGGGAAGCTAGTGGTGCAACGACCACGAATCACATTTGCCGGCTTGGTCTGATTTCAAGAAGGCCATTATCAGCCCTTTTGGCCGCCCTGCAGTTCGTAAGCTATAAACTAAACAGAGTTCACGCGAACGAGCCTAGCGGGCCGGTGAAACTATTGCAAGTTACCAAGATGTGCTCGACTTCTGCAAGAAAGCTAACGGAACCCTACTGGAGACTGACAAGATCGGGAATGGTTTCAAATGCATCAAAGACGATACCTGGACCACGATGCTCGCGAAAAACCCTTGCACAGTGCCAGAGGTAAGAGCGCTGAGCCAAAGCTATGAGGAGGTGCACCGGTAGCGGTCGATGACCCGTAGCTCTCAATTACACGACACAGAGCTCGCTGACTTGTAGGCCATATACGAGCGCTCCGCGTTGCTCACAGAAGTGAAGTTGTTCGTGCGCGAGGAAATTGCTAGCCTGTTCTCAATCCTGGCCTTTGCTCGACCACTGCGCGTTCAACATCCATTAACCACACTACTGTCTCCCCTGCACTAAGCGACGGAAAAGGAAATAGCGGAGGACATGTCTGAATACCACCAGCGCTTTCCAGCTCCTGCGCCACTGAGTTACCTTCAAGTTGCAGCTTGAACGCCTCAGCAATCCATGCGGCTGCCCCACACAGTTATGCAAAAGCCTCCGCTGGAATTCAGTCCTTCGAAGAGGGTGCATCGACTACGTACTCCGACGTCATCCCTGGGCCTAGACTGCAGCCCACCATGCAATTATATCAGCAGCCGTCCCATCGACCATTGCGTCCTGCGACATGGGTGGGACCTGTTCATCCAACCGAAGGCGCACATCCGACAAAGGCCATATATAATTTTCATGTGGTTACGGCGGTCTCGTTGCACATTGTTGCATTCCCGTGCAGCCGCCTCGAGTCGCATCACCCGTCACCGTCAAGGGTTGCGACGTTAAAGAAATATGAGTCCTCCGTGGAGCCCATGGAACATAATAGACGTGTTTGTAGACGGTGTTCGCGCACCTGCCCTTGTCTACACTGGAATCGCTGTATCCTTTATAGACGCAAACCGTAGCCGTTTACTACAAGTGAAGACGCCACTCTCTGTGCTGTCCATCCGTACAGCTAGCACCGAAATTATACAACCTAAACTAGTACGCAGAACTCACGTCGTCATTCAGGGCACTCTGCACGATATCGAATTCATCATAATTTCTTGATGCCCTCACGACATCACACTCGGATGACATTTTTACTCCCGCCAGGACGCCGTAATTCATTGCTCACCAGCTAAAATAGAACTCTCACTGCCCGCAGATTTGATGCCGCAGACAATTCATCGGCTTCGAGTAAGATAGTCGTCAAGAACGACACCAAAATTCCTCCAAGCTTGTCAATGGCTGTGTCAGTCTACATTGCACACCTTTCGCCATCTTACCGCGTTTGCACTAGCAAAGGCTTGCTGGTGCTTTCGCTACCATGCAATGCATTAAAGTAGCACCGATATTTGTGTTCGTTCTGCGCCGTCCGCTTCCATACTGCACATGCGCCAACTCTCCCTCCTATCCTCGCGTGAGCGCTGTCTCCGCTTTGTTTCTCCTCTCCCGTTTCTCACTCTCTGCCACAACTGTGCGCTCTACATAATGCGGCGCTCGCTCGCTCCCGTTGCACTCTCTTTCGCAACAGCGCTATGGACGTTCGCGAAGCCGAACGTAAGCGGCAACGCCAGCAAGCTAATCTCGAAGCTGCGAGGCTGCGAGTACGTGCGTTCGCTGTGCTTCCGTCATTCTTTCTCTGTGCAACGGTGCGCGAAACGCCATGAACAACGTCGGCCCTAGTTTCAGCGGCAGCGCCACCGCCGGGGAGCAGAGGAAGGCTCGGGAAGACGAACGTAAACGTCAGCGTCGGCAAGCGGTAACTCAAACGCCTCGACAACCACCGTCTCACAAGTTATATAAGAGAAACGGACACTCGATGACCACCCTCCGCAATGCTTTCGCATCCCACCATGGTTGTCCGTAGGGGAGATGATGCGTAATATTGCTACCATCCAATCTCCGTATATTGTTACGTTGGTGGGAGGAGATTCTCTCGGCAGAGTGGGACCCCTTGAAGCCGCACAAGTTATGGATGCCCCCGATGACACGCACCGTCCCAGTTGTAGTACGATCAGTGTGGTTTCCACGTCTGATTATTCAACTGCTCATGTATTTAGTTTCTCCGTTGCAATCAGCCTTACGTCGGTCTAGCCGACATAAGGCTGACAGCTTCTGTGCCTTTTGTAAGAACTTTGCTCTTCTTTCGATGCCGTGCGAATTTCTCTAGGCCGCACGTCCGCTGTTACGCGTCGCATTGCCACTGGCGCCCAACCGCCACTGCGCCGACATCCACAGCGCGTATGCATCGGAGAACGTCATGTAATTATGAGCAAGTCGACGGCATGCTTTGACGCGATGACTTTCGACCCTCAAGAAGCTCCAGGGCGTCTCCTGTGAAGGATGCTTCTGTACGGTTCTGTGTGGACTACCGATGGTTCAACTGGACAGATCGTAAGGACATTTATCCACTACTGCGAATAGACGCTGCGACTGACAGCCTCGAGGGAGCAGAATTGTTTCCATCTCTCGATTGGCGTCTACGGTTCTGGCAAGCACTCTTGGCTGATGGCACTCGATGGAAGGCAGCCTTTGTCACTCCCGACGGCTTGTACAGATTTGACGTCATGACTGCGTAATGCGTCCGCGACCTTTGAGCGCATGATGAATAACGGTTTGCGCAACTTGAAATGGCACACATGATTGTGCTACCTCGACGACGTCGTCGTTGTCGCTCCTGGCTATTTCATGCATCTTCATCGCCTGCGATAGCTTTTGACGCGGATGAACAATTCCGGCAGCCTACTGAATCTAGAGAAGTGGAGATTTGCAGCACAGCAGCTGAACGTCTAGGCTATGTCCTGTCGAAGGACGGAATGATCCTCGAGCAAGCCAATCTTCGGACCGTGCCCGAGTTCTCCGAACCTATGCCCATCGAAGAAGTGGAAATTGTCGTAGGACTGTGTTCCTGCTTTCGACGCTTCATTCGAAATTTCGCCCTATCATATCGCCACTGACGAAGCGTGTTGGAAATTACGGGCGCCTGGGTGATGCGATTCTCAAAGTGTCACGTTAGCCGCAAAACTACTGCTTACCACCCGAAGACGAAATGCCTCATCGAAAGTTTTATTCGGACGCTCGGTGACATGCTCTCATTGTACTAGAGAAGTATTAGAGAAGCAGGTTGGGCTGGTTGGTGTGTATTGACTACAGCGTCTCAGTGTCTCAATGTACGTCGCCACCGATCACACAAATTGGGGTGCCCTTGGGCCCTTCGTCAACAACGCCTGCAGTAGCGCCCATCAGAAAAGTGCTGGTTTTTCCTTCTTATTGTTCAGCACGCACCCGCCGGACACAATCAGCGCAATCTCTGCATGGAAGCCAGATCCATCCAAGTTTGCGCCTATTTCTACCACAGCCAGATTTGCTGAAGAATGTGGCGAGTTTGCCAAGGCCTTTACTACGCATGAACAAGAGCTGAATAACAACATTCACGGCTACACCACTACTTCTGAGCCCGCGTTGCTCCCTGCAGTGCTCGCATGCCTTGTGCCCCCTGTCACTTCAATTGGCCTTTCCTCATAACTACTGCCCAGATACGAAGGCCCCTACGGGGTAGTTGAACCCACATCTCCGCTTAACTACCTCATCCATCCATCTGAACCATCTTCGGGGCGTGCGCTTTCGAGGGCATGACCGTGTCAACGTGGAGTGTTTAAAGACCTACCGTGACCCGCCGCTACTGACAAGCTGTGAGGTCGCCAGGTGGCTCCTTTTTCCTACACGGGGTATTTGTAGCGAAGCCATGAAGCTCTGTACTGAGTCGCCCTCTCCAGCACGTTCTGGTGGATCGTCCTCTTCGGCTCGTTCTCCGAGAGCACGTCGCTCGTGCTGGGAGTCCGTCCTCCGCCTTGGCATTCGAGAAGTCGGCTCCATCGACACCATGTGTTCCCGAATCTTTCATCTCTCAAAGCTTCCATCTTCTACCGAGCTCTCTTTGACTTATTTGTTCGTGGTCAAAGAATGGTGCATATTCAGAGACTGATACAATTGTACCGATAGGTAAATAACATCATATAAGTATAAATAGACGTCAGACTCTGCCCAGGCGGCGCTGCGAAAAACACCGCCACCAGCGCCCTCATCGTAGCCCTGGCACTAACTGGGTAGTGCAAAGCGAGCCGCCCGCAAGCGATTGTGCATAGGCCGCAATATAACCCTCCTCTTTCGTTGGTGTCGAGGCGCGGTGTCCTGAAAATCAAGGACCTGGAAAGCTTCTTCCGCCAATCCACGCTTCAGAAACAAAGGAAGCTGATCAAAGCGAACCGCGAGTACAATGCAAAATAAGTTTTAGTTATTCCCGCGCGCTGCAACTCGCAAGTACAAGCGAGCATCACACGACACCGAGTTCGAAGCAAGCCCTCCGACATCCGTTCTCTAGAGCCTAAATGCGTTAAAATCGGGTATATACGTATGCCACAGCGATAAAGAACCTACATACACGATCAATTTACTTAGCTATGCATCTTACGATCAGTGGTAGTAAACTCGGTTCATCAAGGGCGAATGGCTCCGGCGATTTTCGCCTTTTCAGTTGTATTCTCCCTTAATTCATCTCTCGCTTCCTGTGCGTTGGAGTGTTTTATTACGCATCCTCAAATGGTCTCTTGATGGTCGTCTTCCGTTTGTATGTACTGCAAATGGGGATACGTGCGTGTCCACTTTCGCGGGGTACAACCAAATGCAAAACCGTGGCTTCCGAGATAGCTACGGCAACCGCGGAGGACACGAGCGAAACAAACCTGAAGGGGGTCACGACCAACATTCTGCGATTTACTTGTATGACGCATGTGGTGTTAGCTAGTTAGAACCAGAACTCTGAGCCTTCAAAACGTACATACGTCCGCGATGCTGTGTTGTGACGACCAACTCGTCGCGGTGTGCGTATCACGCGTCTCCAGTCTGCCTCTAGCTGCTCACTTCGTGTTACACGACAAGCACCGCGGTCAGAGCCTCTGCTGAGCTTCATAGTCAAGGTTGCCACGGTTTTGCATCAGGGCTACGGAAAACAACAGCAGAGCCACACATTCATGCCACCGGCTGTGGAAAGCTTACCCAACACGCTCGCAACGGCCCGTATCCAGCGCTCTCGCCTTTCTTCTTCGTACGACAACTATGGAAATCGGTAAAGCTGAACGTTGTTATTCAGTCTTTTACGTCCGTGGCAATTCACAACGCAACAGTGCGTCTTTTGCGGAGTTTCTTCGTAGCGTGCGGAGGGCTCTCGTCTGCTGCTGTTTTCGCCGTCGTTCAGGCGAGTGATCCAGCAAGCACTTCACGACGGTTCGGTGGCGCGTCCGACTAGCGGAGAGCAATTCACAGCTCTCGTTCTGAGTGCTAAATGCGCAAACACCCGCGAGCAATCGTCGTTTCGCACTCGCTAGTTGCACCTGGTCCCATAGCAAACTGTGCGAGAGAGTCGGTCTATGCACTACTCAATACTTCTCCCACAGGTGGCGCCACACATCTTGGAAACTCCAGAGTCTGACGTCTATTGACATCACGGGAATTTATGACCATTCCACTCGGTGTAGATAGGTGACTAGCGGGCCTAATGATCATAAACCTTCATTGAGGAGTTCTCTAAATGATGCGTAAGCGTAGCGTGTTATTGTAAATTACATCCTTCCTTTGAACGCTGTTTTCGGGCGTTGGATCTTCGGCGTTGGATCTTCTGTTTACCATTTTTCAGCACCTTGAGCGGCCCCTCAAAGAGCAAATTGCGAAGCAGATGTCTGGCCTGAAATTTTATCAAAAGCCGAATTTCCTGATGTGTGCAATTCTTTTTGTCGCCTCATGATGTTCTCCTGCAAGTGGATTTGATTTGATCGACAATGCGCTGCTCTATAACGACAGGTCTCGACAGGCCGCGACAGGCTCGTCACTGCAGCCACCAATGGCGAGATCGCTGCCGGTGTAGTTTTCGGTCTACGCATGCAGCGATCTGCTGGAAACTAGAGAATTGGAGCTCCGCCGTCATATGATCTGTTAAAATTTACCAAATATGAGGCAACACTATTCGACAGTTAACAACTGTTAGGTAGTGCTGTCGAACTTCGGCGAGCGCTTCCCTAATCTGAGAGTTAATTGACATGACATAGTGCTCACCAACACATGGCAGACACTATCAAGCACCAGCCAACACTTGCCGACAGCTAGCTAAGATTATTAAGCCTAAGTCGACATTAAAGCCGCATGGCCAATACTACCAAAATTAACGCGCCAGCCAAGACTGCTTCATTGTCAACAAACATTAGTCAACTAGAACCCATAATATGCAAGACTAGAAACCAGTAGCTAACATTCACAACTTGTAATCAGCAATTCGCCAGCATTGCCACAATTCTCACCATTGCGAATATCTCTACTTGGCTTCCCGTCCTGTACATCGGATGTTCTGCCATGAGCTGTTCAAGTGGCCCGCATGGTTACATACCTGGCAGGTATATCCGCACCTTCAGCTGCTTCTGTGACTACGTGTCATAGGCTAGAGCACAGCACTTCAGCTTCCGCGCCCTAATACGTCGTCCAAAAGATATACCTTGTACCAACCTTGCGCCCGCTCAGAGGAAGTCTTACGTTGCAAAGCACGTGGATGAAGCTACCATTGCTGACATGAAAGCAGGAAAATATCCAGGAGGCAAGAGTGCGCTATGCCATAGCAAGAAAGAAAGCGAGAAAGCAAGAAAGCAAAGTAGTAGGTCAGACACGCACATTCAAGCCTTGATTGCCCTCCCCCCCCTTTCTGATAAGGAAGGGCTCCTGATAAGGAAGGGCTCCTGAATGCTTCTTCAAATCACCTTGGTTCAGGCTTCTGGCAGATGAAAGGTTGGGCCCTTCAAAGAAAGAGACAGTTAGTGTAAGCCCTTTTACCGTACTTCATCGTTATCACTTGTGTATGAACAATGGCATCCCCTTTCTTCCTACTCATATTGTATGCTGATCAGCACCTGCAAACAAACGGTTCTGCTGGCACTGCCTGGTTTGATCGTTTTTTGCCATTAATTTGCATCCGTTACATTAAAATATGATCCCTGCACGAAAGCTATGCAAATGAGACAGAGGGGCTCTGCTTATGCCGAATTGTCTTGTGCTTAGTAAGAGTTCTAGTTTGATCGATGTCTTCGTGTAATCTGAGGAGCTGCACAAACCGACAACTTTGCAGAAATAGAGAACGACTGCAAGGAAAAAGAAACACAAATTCGGGAACTCTTCTCCTTTGAACATTGCAGCAGTATGCGCGAGCTTTAGAAAATAATATATAATACAGTCCTGCGCGACCGGTATTTTTGCATTGCTTGATGTTTGAAACGATCTTCTTGCATTGCAGGTGCACTGTGCTGCCTTTGTATTTAAAGCTACACTTGCAATTTTTGCCATACATTCGGTAGTGTCCCAGAGTGCAAGTATTTCACATGTTCGTTACATGAATTACCTCTTCCTCTTTCAATAAATTCTGATCTGTTGATTGCTTCACTGTTCATCTATTCGATTAATGATCGTTGCCGTGCAATATAGATTTTTATGTGATTTAACTTTTCAATTGGTCAGACAGTCAAGAGCAGGGTTGCGTTTGTTTTAAAAGGGGCTTTTTTGACGGCACGGCAACAAACATGGGGGTCCTCACTATGTTCCGCATGCAATACTTCAGTGCGCTAATTTAAAATTTTTTTACTGCGGTAGCGAATATGTGGACACTCTGGGCTGATTTTTGCCGCTGCCGTCGCCGTCATGCCCCGGTTATGCATATCTATATATATGTACACATATATAAGGCCCAAAGGAAAATAAAGAAGAAAAAAATTGTGAAGCATCCGACCATGGATTCGAACCAGCAACCAAAGAACAGCAGGCACATCACTCTCTGCCACAGCAGGCAGGAGAGCTTTGCAGGGTCCTCGTTGATGCCGGCTGTTAATGTTTTAAATTAAGAAATAAAATATGCCTCACGCTGTTCGCGCTCGCGCGTGTTTTGGCAACCGGACTGTAAAAACGTTACGCTGATATTTTCAAAGCTGTGGTTTGGCAAGCGTAGATTTCTGGATAAGGGTAGCTTCGGCAGTGAAGTGGCGTGGTACCGGTGATTATTGAGCCACAGCCGAAGTGGCGTGTCCGTTTGACCAATGTATTCTTGCCCGCAGACGTTGCGATGCAACATGTATATCACACTGCTGGAGTCACAATTAAGGTTCTGGGTGATCTTGAATTTTAAATCTGAGAAGCTTGCTTTTGATTCACGCGTTGTGGCCATGTGACCTTGATATGTATATATCAGCTGTCCAAAAAGATATAATCAGAGCGTACGAAAAAAAAAAATCGGCCATCTCGAAACAACCTATGAAAGTCAGAACAAAAAGCACTCGATGCACACCGAAGAAACGTCGCCATTACAATCAAGCCCGCTGATAAAGGGGGCTGCATAGTACTTGTAAACACGTCGGATTACCTAAAGGAAGGGGAACGACAAATATCAGACACAAACTTCTACAAAGAACTTCCAAAAGAACCGACTGCCGTATTTGAGAGCGAGATAAAAGCAACGCTTAATAAGCTTCGCCGGGAAGGCAAAATGACCGGCAAAATGCTAAAAGCGATGATGCTGGCCCATTCTGTTCCCGGTCGCTTCTATCTACTCCCTAAAATACACAAAGCAGGCAATCCGGGACGTCCGATAGTATCCAGTAGCAGTACATCAACAGAAAATATATCAGAATTAATTAAATCCCTGATAAAAGACATCCCACCGACTTTTCACTCTTACCTAAAGGACACAAACCACTTCATCCGCGAAACATCTAATCTGAACATCCCAGGTGATAGCTTTCTGGTGACCATGGACATCTGCTCACTGTACGCTAGCATACCCCACCGCGACGGAACTTTGGCTACGGCTTCTGAGTACGTGAAATTTGACTCATCGGCCGGTGTAAGTGGCGAGGTACTCTCTACACTTCTCGATCTTCTACAAAACCATAACCATTTTGAGTTTAATGGCAAGCACTTCCTTTAGGTCGGTGACACTGCAATGGGCACAGAAATGGCCCCGAACTTTGTGAGCACCTTTATGGCACTGGACTGGATGCGCGGCTATAGCACTGCACCACCTAGACGGGACTGTACATGCTCACCTCCCTTATTTACGATCGTCATCCATCACTCTTTTTTCTCCCCTTTCCCCACCCCCGGTGTAGAGTAGCAGGCTAGAGCATACTATCGCTCAGGCCGACCTCTCTGCCTTTCTATAAATAAACCTCTCTCTCTTATGGCATCTCTTGAAATCCCATTTATTGATGGGCGCGCCTTCAAATCTTTGTATTACAGAAGATTCTTGTACGACATATTCGTTATATGAAACCACGATGAGGGGAGCCTTCAACAGTTCATATGGGATTTCAACGAGCTCCACCCATCAATTAAATTCACGCATAGCATTTCTAAAACTAGCATTAACTTCTTGGACGTGACTGTTTCGGTCAAAAATGAACGCCTTTCAACAAACCTTTACAGAAAGCCTACAGACCAGCAAATGTACCTACATTTCAACAGTAGCCATCCAAGACATTGCAAGACAGGTATTGCATATTGTCAGGCCTACCGGCATCAAAGAATGTGCACCGACATACAGGAATTTGACAAACACGCAGAACGCCTAAAGAATTCCCTATCACAACAAAATTATCCTGAAGACATTATTAACGGTGCCATACTACGTTCTTGCAACGTGAACCGGAATGACACAATTAAGGAGCCAAAAACAGTATCCAAAACAACTTCCCAAACAAATCATGTACTAACGTACTCCTCATCAGTGCCACGAGTTATACTTTCCCGACATTTCAACATAATCAGGCAAAGCAAACGACTGACTTCCATCTTCGCGAAGCCACCTCCCGTGGTGTACCGCAGGGATAAAAAACCGAAGGACAGTCTTGTCAGAGCAAAATGAAACCCCGCCAAAATGAAACCATGTGCCGCCCCTGCGGAAAAGCTCGTTCCAAGGTATGCTCACACATGGTCACAACGCGTGAATCAAAAGCAAGCTTCTGAGATTTCAAATTCAACATCACCCAGAACCTTAATTGTGACTCCAGAAATGTGACATAATGTTGCATTGCACCCTCTGCGGGCAAGAATAAATTTGCCAAACGGACACGTCATTTCGGCTGCGGTTCAATAATCCGGTACCACGCCACTTCACTGCCGAAGCTACCCTTATCCGGATATCTACGCTTGCCAAACCACAGCTTTGAAAATAGCCTAACCCTTATACAGTCTGGTTTCTAAAACACGTGTGAGCGCGAACAACGTGAGGCATATTTTATTATTGCGATAGCAATTATATTGACAATCTCGGCTGGGAAATGTCCGTCCCCGTCATTCACCGTATATGTATACATATGTATATATATAGAAAAGCCACAAAGAAAAATATTTCAGAAATATTTTCCGACGCACGGAACCGAACGGGCGACCTTTCGCTTTGCAGCCCGCCGCGTTAGACGTTAGGCCACGACAGCACAGTCTTTGAGCCTGCTAACGGCGAGATATTTATATACAACATGTACTTTAGCATGTTTTCTTGTTGCCACATAGATGGCGCGATGTGCGCGCGTGTGATATAGAAGCGTGTGGCGCGCTTTAAAGATCGTCGCCGCGCTCCTGCGAATGCCGTTGCTCTTCGTCCTACAGGGCGTGGTCGCTTATCTCGAGGAAAGAAGGGGAGGCCGGTGGGGGGCTTCGCTTCGCTCGCTGCAGCGGCCGCGTTTCCGAAAGGAGCGCGCTGTTCAAACAGAAATAAGTAACAACTGTGACAATTAGTTCGCGCTCGTCTTGTGTGTACCTGTTCGTTCGTTTCGTGCGTCCTGCTTTATGTTTGAGCAGTGCGCTTCAAGTGTCGAGCTCTGACGCATTTGTTCGCGCTCGTCCTGTGTGCGTCCTTTTCGTGCGTCCTTTGGGCTCGAGCGACGCGCTGGCAATTTCGAGCTGCTTTCCGTTCTTCGCGTTACATTCCAATTTATTGCTCTCGCATTCATTGCTTCGCCGTTGCGGCGAAATTGTGACTTTTTTTTCAATTTCGAACATAAAAGGGACCCTGAAACGATTTTTACGATTTGTTACGAACACACTGAGCCGTTAGAGCAAGTCCTAAGGATCATTTACAGACCGATTTAAGCTCTGTGCGTAAACTGTGTAATTAATTACAAGGCTTTAAAGCTTCAAATCGCCACCGATCACAGCGCCTCAGCCAAACGCGTTTTCAAACCTCCCATTTCCAGTGCGTGTCGTTGTGAAAGCGCGACGTCACGCAGGCGGCTGATCTGATTGGATATGTCCAGGCCACGACACGGAACCTCCTGCGGGCAGCGAGCGTCGTCTGCCTGTGTTACAACGTGTTCCGTGTTGGCGTGAGCTGAGCGATCAGTGTTTATCTCGAGCTTTCTTTTTTGGACACAATGAATTGCCCTAGCCGTGTTGTGTACCACATATCTAGCAATTTCTAGCAATTGGTGACTTGTAGAGCTGCGACATCGTGCCATGTTCGTGATGCACCTGGCGAGCGGAATCCCTTCACCTTGTCGCTGCAATGAGCGTCGCGCTCTCGCTATCCGTTCAACGCCACGATCGACGTTCTTGTGGTTGTAACTTCACCCCTCAAGACACAACTACAATGCCCGAGTTTACACTTCTCGGCGATCATTCTCGAATTCTTTTGTTTGTCTTCATGCTTTTGCAGATTGTCGCCGTGCAGAAGAATAAAATAAGATTTGCTGGTAGTGTGGCGGCACCTGTCGGAGCAGCTATCAACCACTCCGCGAGATTCGTCTTCGTTGGGCCTCCGAGATTGCACGCAACCCGTCGGCGCACAATATCTGAGGCCATATGACTGGGCGAAGCTCAAACCGTCGAGTGCGTGCATGAGAGCGCTGCAATCGCCGGCGATGCCAGGGTGTCTGTGAGTTGAGGGTGCAAGGCGTTGGTGAGGAGGAGGGAATAGATATAAATTTCGTAGCGGCCTTGGTACACGGTGCGTCGCTTAATTCTGGTGCGAATGATTTCGGCATGCTCCTGCCTAAACGCTGACAAAACTTCAAAAAACAGTTTCAGTGTCCCTTTAACAGCCGGCATCAACAAGGACACTGGAAGGCTCTCCTGCCTCCGAAAGATAAGCCAAAATGAATTTGGCAACACGGAATCATAATTTGGGCCATGCTTGTTTCTTGATTGGCTCGTAGCTTTGCAGTGTTGTTTTCTTTCGTGCTTTTCTTTTCTTCTTTCTTTTTTGCTGATTAATTTGTTTTCTCTACTTGTACAATGTAACGTGCTTACGCTCCCCTACCACTTGGAGGCTATTTATATATATATATATATATATATATATATATATATATATATATATATATATATATATATATATATATATATATATATATATATATATTCTCATTGCGAGGTGCTCTCTACTCGGCTGTCACGCTGTTTAGTCGCTTCAACTATACAGAATACACTGTTTACTTCGCATACATTGTCCAGGATCCATGTAAATGTACGGCTCTTATTCTTGAGCTAACCTGCAAATCCCAACGATCAATGCCTGCACGAACTCTCTTTCTTATCGGTTTCTGCGAAAGCAGTCGAAGGTTCCTGATATCTCGTTAGGTGTCGGATCATCGTGCTGGGTCAATCCTCAAACAACTTGTTGATAGCTCAGCGAGCGTGGTTTTGGAAGTGCAATTTTGTCGCAAAAATTTCAACCGTACTCGGTCTGAACACTGCTACCAACAAGGCCCTTTTCTTTGAGTCGTGCGTCACTTCATTTGCTTCGAAGTAGGCGTCAGTGTGAACAAGATATGCCTGCCACTTATATGTCTCCTCTGCAAAATCCGGCAGCTTGAAGGTCATGGCTGCGCGCACGCTGATGGGTGTCTTCATCTCGGCCTCGTGGCTAGCGCCCGGTAGCTTAAGCTTATGGGTGGGAATTCTCGTCGCCACTGCTAAGCTGGAGGCGGCAACGCCGTCCCAGCAGTTAATGAGGCAGTCAGACCATGCATAAACAACTCCTGGTTTATTCACGCTGCTGAATATATAGGAAATAAAGGGGATGATAAAGATTGCGCTCATGCGCACTTGAGCGCTTGGGGCGCACAGTTCAATGGTTGGCCGCACCGTGTTACCGCGGATTTTTGGAAGATTAGTTTTTCAGATTCGACAGCTACGATTCTCATATTGTGATGTCTACACCAAAGTCCCGCTTTTCTATGGGGTGGCGGACACAGGTGGCAATGTAAAGCAGAAAGTCTGAGGCACCAATCTTTGATGTCTTGAGGAAGGCACGTAATGATGTTCAGTGTTGTGGCCTATTGCGGTGGCTTAGTTACGCAATGTTCTTTGAACAGCCTTGTGCATATTCAGCATACAGACGGTATTTGCTATTGTCAAGGAACAGGGTAGGAAAGAGGCGTTGTGGCCACGATCATGCCAGGGGGTTGGGCTGATGCACAGGCGCTTATTACAACTGATGCCTCTTGTCGAATACGCAGATGCTGCGCAGGGATCAAAGGCAGTCCTGAAGGAAGTGTCTATCAATGTGCGATGTCAATCTGTCACACAGCTACGGTACGCTTGACGGCATATAAATTGACAATAACAATTTTCATTTAAGCTTCTTGGCACAGTGTATGCAGATTACTACACATTCTAGAAAGTGTGGCATAGTGCTATAAAAATTTTCAACATGCGTTCATAAGGAAGAGCCTAGCATGGTTCTCTCGCTAAAACTTTTCTTTGTCCATTTAATGTAATGTTCTTATCCTATTTACATTTCGTTGGCAGGCTGTCACTGTCCGTGGAGAGGAGGAATCTTTGGAGTGGTTTGCCGCATGTATCACTATAATCCACGTCGGCACAGATGTGAACAAGGAGGACAGATGTTCAACTGCAATGCATTTAGCACACCGCGCTTGTGTGTGCGAGCCTGTGTGGTGCGCAGAGGACGCTTGCAGTCAATTACAATAAAATCGATAATATATTTTGATAAACTATGCAATACCAAAAGGTGTACTTCAGCAGACTCCCCACTAGCACAAGCGCAGGGCTCCTACATGGCTGAACGCGTGGGTGACTGGCCGTTTGTCCAGCTCGACTGCTAATTAACCTTTACATGTGCTTAATGGTCGTGGATTTTTCTTCACAGGAACTTCGGTGTCACACTCTATCACCCATCATGCCCGCAAGAGAAGTATTACATAAATTGCTTAACACAGCTACTCACTCTTGTTTGCATCGGTTGCCAGCGACGCGAAATACCCCTATCTTCATCGACACAGTTCAGAAAGGCACTTAGCGTTGGATCGGCTCATATAATGGAGTTGTCATGACTAGCTCTTCAAAAATGTAAAATTGAGGAATATTGCATGTCTTCTGCCGGACTTTGGCAAACTATAGTTTTTGGACCAGGAAGCGGAGCTTACTACATCGTTCGTCCACAAGGCTAGCCTTATCGAAGTTTTTGTTTGGAAGCGGCAGGGAAGCTTCGTGCAAAAAAATAAGCCTTCTTTGCACCGGGGTGCCAAGCCTGAAGGAAGTGCGGAGCTGGGCAGCCTTCTTTGTTTCTCTTTATGCAGCGAAAGCTGCTATTAAATGACAAAGAGGTGCCATTTTCGGCGCCGTAGTTGTCCGCCGCCGCCGGTGTCCGTAACCGCTATCGCACAAAATAGGAAAAACGAAAAAAAATTCCAGGATGGAACGGAGTTCTAACCTCGGCCCTCTGCGTTGGAACCTAGTATATTACCTCAGAGCCAAGCCAGTGCTCGAAACTGCTTTGCAAAAAAGCCTTATACAGGCTTCATGTCGGGAAGGAACCACATTAACATATGTAATGTAGTGTGATAACAGAGTAAAGTTACAGCCAGGCGTCACACAATGCGAATTGCCCAATGAGTGGGTTGTGGAATGCTTCCAACCCATTACAAAGGGTTCTGCCATAATTCTTCATCGTCATCAGCCAAGCATCAACAAAGCACACACAACGCCTTGCAGGTGCTTAGCGCGTACCAGGGTTTTCCGTAGAATGCCGAAAAATTGCACAGTGGCTGCTTTCCTACTTCAAAAAAATTATGGTGATTTATAGCGTAGTGGGTCTTCGCAAGTACACTTCTATTGGTTGCGAAGGACGCCTGTAAGGCTCCCGTGATTCATTTTATCAATGGCTCAACAAAGTGAATTCCCTCTCTCTCTCTTTCTCACGTTAACGTATGTTATAAAGTGTGGTGGGAGTGTTAAATAACGCCCGGACGTCACATAATGCGAATTACGTAACTAGTATGCCGTTTAAAGCTTCCAACCCATTACAAACGGCTTAATAATAATTCGTGATCGTCATCAACTGCCGCATCAACAAAGTACACATAATGCCTTACAGAAGGTACTTCGCTTCTCCGCAGAATGACGAATAACGTCGTGGTGGGTGCGTCCCAGCTTCACAAAAAAAGAAAAAAAATCACAGTTTCGCCGCAAGGGCGAAGCAATGAATGCGATAGCAAGAAACTAATGCTATACGAAGTGAGGCTCGCCAATGGATACTCTCAGTTTGAACAGCGCTCCTGTTACAAAGGCGGCCGAAGCAGCGAAGGAAACTAGCGTGCTTCAAGTGTCGAGCTGTGACACTTGATAGTTCGCGCTCATCTTCTGTTTGTTCGTTTAGTGGCGTCGTTTAGCGGAACTCCGTAACATGAGCGCGGACATCACGGTTAAAGCTTGAAACATCCCTCTTGCCCTCACCACGAGAAAACCGCGCGAGCAGACAGCGGAAGGCCAAGGTTCTCCTTGCGCAAATATAAGAAGAAGCGAGCGAGCGAGCCGACGACTTTTAAATGCGCTCGTCGCGCTCCTAGCGCCATCTCGCTGGTAATGAAGAAACGCTTATGAGCGTCGGCCATCTCTGAGTCCGTCCAGCGGCAAAAGGTGTGTATATAACGCTCGCCGTTAGCTATGCGGAGGACCTGCGTTCCGTGGGCGTAGTGGCAAGCGCCATTCGCTGCGGAGCAAGAGGTCCCTGGTTCGATTCCGCGCTTCGGAAGCATTTTTCTGAATTATTTTCCTTTGGGGCGTTTATATATATATATATATATATATATATATATATATATGTATGTGTATATACATATACGGTGCATGACGGCGGCGGGGGGCGGACATTCTCCAGCGGAGACTGTCCATATAAGTGCTATCGCAATAAAATATGATTTGTGCCGTAGTGGGTACGTTAATGGTGCACTTGTCTTAGTAGCCACAAGAAAGTTTATATCGGGCTCTAGAGATGCCGCTCTTCTAGCTTTTGCTGTGACTGTGCTGCGCTTTCCGCGCAGGCCTGAGGTTTCTTTTTAAAGGAAGCGTTCATCTGTGTCACTTGAGGTAATGCAATACGTATTGCGATCTTCTTCGGACAAGTTACATTGAAGCTAATAAGAAGGTTGTAGTACCATTTCCACGTTGGTTTTATATCACAAGGCTTTGTTCTCAGCATGTCTGAAATGTGTCTGAAATTATTTTAACACGAAAGTGTTTTATGCTGGGGTCCACCACGGCTCCACTGACGTATTTCCCTCACGGATATGACGTTGTAAAATATAAAGACTAACAGTGGGCAAAGAAAAAACCCAGAAGAAAACGTTCTGTCACGAGGAATCGAACTTACGACCCCTCGATCCGCAACCCGCAACGCGAAACGATTCGGCCACGGACAGCATGTTCTTCTAACTGTTAACGGCGAGCTATTTATATACACTAGTTGGCTGTGGTGGTACTCAGAGATCGGGGTTACAGCGTGTTTTCGTTATCACTAGCGAGATGGCGAGAAGGGCTTGAAGAGCGCGCTTTAAAAGTCGCCGTCATTGCGACAAGTGCCCGCTTCTACAGGGCGTGGCCGCTCGTGCGTGCGCTTATCTCGTGATCACGGTGGTTCGTACGTCTTGCGTTGAGAGCACGAAAGTCACTTGGCAAACTGCAGCGGCCGCTTTTGCGAAAGGAGCGCGGTGCTCACGCAGAAATAAGTTACAGATGTGATAGATCGCTCTCATTCTGTGTATGTTCGTTCCGTGCGTTCTTTCTGTTTGAACAGCGCGTTGCAAGTTTCGAGCTGCTTACCGTTCTTCGCGTGACATTACAATTTGTTGCTGTAGCATTCATTCCTTCGCCCTTGCGGCGAAAGAATGCGCAAGAAAAACTCAACTACGTGAGTGATGACACGTTTCACTTTCGTATTACACGGATTCTTATGACAGGGGGATCAGCCATGTTTTTTTTTTTTTGTGCAGGCAATCTTGGATTGGCTTTTGTTGAATGAGAACCGTATCTTTAAGCAGATATATATATATATATATATATATATATATATATATATATATATATATATATATATATATATATATATATATATATATATATATATATATATATATTTGCAAACATATTAAGCTGAAATCAGTTTTGCAAAGGACCATTTTGTACAGCCGTGCTTAACTGCTCACTCAGCCACCAAAACCGAAATAATATAGCATAAGGAAATCCTAAGCAGAACAATTAGTCCTGTGTAAAATTATATTTCAACTGAATTAGTTAGCGCTCATCTTCCTTTTTGAGCCCGAAATTTGAAATGTTCGATCAAACATAATGAACGAGCACGCAAAATAAGAATTCAACAGTTCTGCATCAGTCATAGCCGACCTTTACAGTCATGAGGCCTACACTTGATTACATCATGGGTGCATGTTGAGCTGATGCATCAAAGTACACGGGAAAAGAAACAAGCCTGCGATCGGGAGGCTACGTATTTTACAAGAGTATCTGCGAATTCAGGCGCTAACAAGGGGTGGTGCCCCAGATTGTGTCCAGGCTTTGTAGCAGACCTTCTTGTGTAGAAATGACATCTGCTCTGACACTTCTCATTACGCTGCTACCCGTTATCTTGCCGGATATTCGGATTATTATATTCGGATTATATCAAGAAATACCCTGTTTATAATCTACAATTGGCGGAGTTTCATTTGAGAAAACTACGATATGATTAAAAGGCACGACGCAGTGGGTGACTATGGAATAAGTTCGACAGCCTCCTCATTCTGAAAGTGCACTTCAACCGATCGTATCGTGACTGCCGTGGCCGGGAATCGAACGCGCGCCCTTGAGATTAGTAGCGCATCCCTTCCCCAGCTAGCTACCACGGGTCATGATGTGAAAGCCTAAACTCAGTCACAGTACTAGTTCCTCTACAACAATGGCCGAATGAAAAAATGTTTCAAGCGTATATGTAACACCGCATTTATATACACGATATATTTCGTAGCTAATACTTCGTTTTGAGTAGGTAAAAGAGGCTGTGAAATGCATCAGGATGTAACCTTGAGTGTGTGATGTGAGCTGAAGTCTGCGCACTATTTTTGCGAAATGGGTAATAAACAAAGTCTGAAGTCCTGTTAAAACCTCCTTGCTCTGTGAGCATGGCGTTTCCAAGGTCTCGATTTTGTTGCGATGACCAAACAGTTATAACCAAACATTGTGTTTCGCATTTCTTCGTGCATGAATATCAAGAAATTCGCTAAAATTTGTGACAAATTGCTATACTAATCGGTAATCATGCTTCGCTCAGAACATATTTGCTGTAATACGTAGCAATAAATATGAAAACAGACTCTGCGAAATTTGCAATATGCCTTGTGAGACCCTATTTTGCTTGCACGAACGAAGCAGTTATTACGCGTAAAGAGTCACTAATAGAGTCAGAATTCTTTGAATCAAGGATTTCTTCCTTAAGGAGATTACTTTGGCGCGGAAGCATACATAATTCAATGAAACTTGAAGCTGAAGTACTACGCATCTTCCTTTTGAAGTTTTTTTAAACAACCTTGCCCTAAGAAAGCACACTAAAAGTTTTATTTTGAACTCATAATACTCGGCTTACGTTCAATAAAAGTCGAGTTTCACAACACTCTACCACGTATGAACTGTGGCATTCGCACTCTTATCCAAATGATTGATGATATCTGCGCCGCAAATATCACACAGCGTCTCAAAGGCGCACAAGAACGGCTGCAAGTTGACGCAATTCGCCACTTTGTCATGATGATATATGTGGAGGTATCATCTGCTACCGCTTGAGGCACATTTGTTAAATGTGCTTGTTAGAGCTGGAACGAGCCGGCGGTGACACGTCGTTCAGTTGTCGCACGTTCGCAAATATTTCTCACCTGCCCTTTCATGGCTAGCTCGCAAGCATCAACTAAATGCAGGAAGGTCCTCTCCGATACCAAAAACGACAGCGAGTTCCCAAACCACATCTTTCAGAAATAAATGAAGATGTAGCGTTAAAATGGCGATTGCGATAGAGCATGACCCACCATCAGACATTGTACGAGATCAGACGGCACCGTACATCAGCCATCTTTTTCGGATCCTTGGGGTGTAGCTCGAGCGGCATAATAATTCTAACAACATTTTGCAGTTTCTCTTCCCATCCTTGGCCTCGGTGGTCATGGCGACTAAAATTTCTATACCATCGCCACCGTGTGACGGTGGGTGACCAGAGGAGAAGACGGGTTCACTCCTGTCTTTGCTCTTGTCGTTTTTCTACAGAAGCGCGTAGTTCTTCGAGCGTTCTCAGAACGTACAGCCGTCCGAACTTGCTGCGGACGGCCGCGTCAACGTGTCATCTTGTTTTTACTTGCGAACATAGCGCAGACCGTATCCCTAGCGAAGGAACACACAGGACGAGCGCTTGTGCTCCGTCTCCTTTTGCGGTTTTGCCCCATTTACAAATATGTGACAATTTAGCCTGACGAAGCACGCTTTTGCGTCGTCTCGACTCGATTTACGTGGAGCCACACGTAATGTTTGATGTTTATTCCCCTATTGCGTTAGTTCTTCCAGTGCTCCCTAGATGGCTCCTGAGTTTTTTTTTTTTTTTTAGTTAAAGGGACTGTCTACCGCTCGGAAAAATTTTTCTGATTGTGGTTGAAATGAGAAGATCGTTCGTCACATAGGCGGCAACAAGCATACTTTTGCCCCATAAAAATTAATTATACTTTTAACTTTATGTTGAAAATCGTGAAAGAATGACCGCTAGCGTCACCCGACGGCGATGTGGTTCGATCCACTGTTAGGACAAGAAGTCCTCGCAGGTATACTCATTTTGCCTAAAAACGAACAGGTATAACTTGAACTTGTATTTTACGCACTTGAGGCACCGCTCGGTTGCGTATGAGAGTAACTTTTTGCCTTTTTTTTCTCACGCATCCAAAAAGGCGCCCGGTGGCGCTGCTTGCGGGGCTGTCATTGATTTCTTCTACTTCAACTCATGCGCTATGCCATGCGGCTCTCCGCGCTAGTCGCACTGTGCCGCTGTACTGTTGATAGGATGTCTCATATGTGCTGCCCTGTGAAGGCACGCATTTATTGCCCCTTTTCCATGAATCGACTAAGCCTGGATTGCGGCAGCAGTGCTGCGATTACAGCAAAACAAGGGTTCTGTAATCGTATAATAAGGCTTCATTTAACCGCTAGCGCGCTGTAAACGACTGTTACATTTATTACATTAGTGTTCAGCGAAAGTAATATAATCCTACAGAAATCACATGTGCTTTCGGTTTGAATTTTTACCGGCGCTAACATCGTCGTCGCGTCGACCAACCAGTGTTGTGGGCATGTTTCGTGCCCATGGAAGAAGACCGAACGCAGATTGAAAAATTGTGTTTTAAAAATAACTGCTCACTTTCCAAAGAAACCGCTGCAAGGTTCGACACTTCAGACGGTACGCTTTCTATTGCTGTACAAAACAGAAAATCGATGAATGACGATAGACCGTTCCTTTAAATGTTTCCAATAGACATTTGAAGCATTAAAGTCAGTTCTTTCACTGTTCCTCCAAATCACTAGGTGTTTTGACATGCGGACAGTCATAGCAGCATACAGAAGCTGTAGTGAAGGCCACGGCAAAATCCGGTATACGTGACCGGTATATGCGGTATATGTCACAGAACCGCTATGGAAAGTTGTGGTGATCGCTACAATCAATAACCCCTAATTTGCCGGCGTAACAGCTGTACTGTTCGTCCATGAAGCTTTAATGTTTCGATATATGCAGAAAATATGTTTCATTGAAAAATTGAAATACCCTTAATGATTGGTTGAACGCGAAGTTTTCTGTCTTGCAAATAGAAGTCGAAACCCAACGACCACGCATTAAAAGCAAGAAATGCTGAGCGGCCCTATGCGGCGCACATGTGATTTGGTTGCTTGTTTAAGATTGCATTTAATGAACCTTGAAGTCCAATGAAGTCTCATTTCGTTAAGTTGTATAGCCTTCATTTTAGATAGTGTAGCCGCTTATGGTTAGCTTGCCGCACACCGAGTACCTTGCCGGGTAGCCTGCCGCACACCAAGGTGTACTTGCACGTGCCTCACACTCGAACCTCAGCTGTATCGCCTAAGCTACCCGGTTGATACTCGAGAGTCACGTCGAATGTCCTGGGGCGCTGGTTGTCGGAGAGAATGCCCGAGAGCGAGGACACGCGCGTAGTAAATTACCGATACATACAGTTCATTTAGGTAGCGTGGCGTTGCAGATTCTATTTGCTGTTATCGACAAAACTGCAAACGTATGTTGGAGTTTTTTTTAAGAATAGACGGTCAGCGCAAATCAAGACGGACCGCAAAGAGTACAAGAGAAAAACAATGCTAATCAGGTACGCCGACTTTTGGCTGCAGGTTACCCTATGTCGCTGTTCACAGCTGTTGCCGAAGCCCTCCTTCATAATTCATAAGAAAAGAAGAGGGCGACCTGTGAAGGTGAACCGTTTAGGCCTGTTGTGATGCCTTATGTTCAGACGGACACACATAAGCTCAAGAAACTTGATAACAGGCATGCTGTCCTCATGGTTTTCTCTGCGCCCGACAAGCTCTCTAAGCTGTGCTGCCGCACATGCGGTGGTAGCAATCGTGGGTGCCAAATTAAGCACGGTGTCTGCTATATCCGTTGCAGCAAATGTGTGGTATATGCCACGCCTCTGGTTTGTGGCAAGACATAGGCCGGGCAAACTGGGCGCTGCATAAACGAGGGACTTAGGGAACACGCTCAAAAACTAGCTGACAATGTTGACAAAGCGGCACATCTTGTTGCCCATCTTAAAGGCACGTGCACACCGAACGCGGGGCACGCAAGCAGGCAAAGCGGAGAGGCCACGCGGGGCGGAGCAATCCACTAATCCATGGTCGACGTGTAGCCATCTTGCGGTACCACGCTATACTACGCGCGGGCAGCTCGAGTCCTGATTGGCTGCGGCCAAAGCGGCCAACTTTTCCGCGCGGAGAAAATCAGTCCGGGAGCAATACCGACAAGCGGCCGCGGGTTTTCCGCTTTTGCGGATAATCCGCGTCCGTTTTTCGGATCTGCGCTCCGTGTAAACGTGCCCGAACTCCTGTCACAACTGTGTTCCACGATTTCGCGAGACGTTGATTCTCGGCACAAGCAATAATGAACATGCGCGGCTTGCCTTGGAAGCATACCACATCAACAAAAAGGGAGCTGATTGTGTCAGTGATACCGCTATTTCTTTGTAATCCTCGGAATACGAATTTAGGTGTGCGCATCTTGATTGGGTATTTGTGTTTTTACATGCGCAATACGACGCTACACGTGCGTATGCAAGGATTGTGGTTGTGGCGCATCTTGGTTAGATATCTATGTTTTTACGTATGCAATACGTCGCTATGCGCGCGCATGCAATGATTGTGGTTGTGGCACATATATGCGACGCTAAGAGAAGAATAATGAAGTTGTTAGTAAGCGCCAGTGCTTGTGTCTTTTATTCTTTGTGGTCCGTCTTGATTTGCGCTGAACGTCTCTTCTTAAATGCTACGTACCAACTAGACCCAACAAAAGTTTTACTGTAGATTGAAGTGTTGAACGATACGTATGTCATGCTGCGTTGTTCTATCGTTTGCACATATAGTTGCACATTTTGTGCGCAGATGCACAGATAGTTCTAGTTCTACTGTGTAAGTAGGTTTTCCTGCAGTGTGTTTTCAGCGCTCACAGTCGAATCAGTCGGACATAGAATGCTTCGATTTAAAAGAAACACGTCCATATATACTCTGTCATAGTTACCTTCAATAATTCCCTGCTTTTACTCATGTATAAGGAACGCAAAACCGAAGGCAAACAATAAATATAACAACAAATCGGCAGATACAAGGCAGTGCGGGAATCAGTTTTATGCGAAGCAGTCAGCGAGTGGCGGCTTATGCTGCATTTTTTTGCATTTGAGCCAAGGGTTCCTAAGTGGAGAGACGTGTTTTGTTTATTATTTTTTTTAATCGAGTAGCTGGGCGCACGTCATGGGATTACCAGGCACGTAGCCTACACTCGCGTTCAAATGGCAACTCATGGCCTTACACAACGTCAGCACACACGTTAAAGCACAGACGGTCCATTTATCGAAACGAAGTGCACGTTACGGTGCGATGATGCGAATATCACTCAGCGGATTCCTCCGAGGTCGAGCAATGCTTGGATACAACTTGTTGAGTCATATGAGTGCATATATAATATTTATTAGACATATAAAAACGAAGAGCACACTGGAACCACAATTGACGTTGCGCTGACAGGACGCCTGTACATAGGAGTGCATATCTAAAGTTTATTACCCTGTTATAAGATACCCAGCACTGCAACTATAATGCAGTTGCACCGACATGAAGCCTGCATAAGATCTTTTTCCAAATTAGCTTCAAGACCTGGCCTGTTTCTGTGCCAGATTGTTTGACTGCCGCGCAGAATGTCTGGACTCGATTCCTCTTAGCACCCTGATTTTTATTCTTTGAATTCGTCTGGTCAACGCTGCCGATGCTTCTGGCGCAAACCCTCATGCCTTGGTATATGGGCATGTGCCGCACGTAACTCCAGGACAGGTTTTCATCACGTACGCGACAGGATTTTCACGTTATTCATGCCATAGCCAGACAGTCATGTTCGTCACACCCTAGTGCCTTCTATGTCAAATTTGGCCTATAAGGAGGCGACCACGAGAGCACCTAGACATGGGCAGCTAGATAGATAGATAGATAGATAGATAGATAGATAGATAGATAGATAGATAGATAGATAGATAGATAGATAGATAGATAGATAGATAGATAGATAGAAGCTCAAAGTACCTTTGTTTATTTGCATATATTAATCCACCTCAGTATACGCCAATAGAGCGTACATCATACATATGGTGGAGTAACTGAAATTTACCGCTTATGTACAGGGTGCACAGAATTTTGGCTGACTTGCTTTTAGGCAAGAATGGCAAATTTCGCCAGACCAAGCTCATTCTTACAGGCGATTTTAATTTGCCAGACGTGATACGGCAACAGCTTACACCAGTGTTAGTCAATTCATCCCTCCTGTACACGAAGTTCCGCGGAATGATAAATGCCCATTCTTTACTACAGTTTGTGCAAAACCCAACGCGAATTATGGCTAGTAGTGCAAATATACTTGATTAATTTTTTTTGCAATGTACTTGATCTCGTGTCTTCTGTTACCTTGATTCCTGGTATTAGTGATCATGATGTTGTCGTCGCTAAGATGTCCTGTACCACCAAGAATTATCGTTCTGCGCAGCCTCGCAATGTTTTTTTTTTTTATGAACGAGGCGATTACACAACCATATCATGTGAAATAGACACTTTTCTCCCAGAGTTGAGGGTTCAATGTTAGTACCTACACATAAATGCATTGTGGGTTCTTTTTAAAACTATTTACTTCCCAGTGCCGAAACGATATACCATGGATTACTAAACAGATTCGTCCGATGATAAACAGAAAAAATAGAGCATTTCGTAAGCACTGCCACTCGCCGAATCCTACATTGTTCGCAAAGATCAAGGTACTGAGCAAAACAATAGCGAAATTGATGCGCAATCCACATAAAAAGTTTCTTCGCACTCTAGGACACAAAGTGAAAACTAATCCAAAGGAAATGTGGAAATATGTCAAGAGCAAAAAGAACTCTGGTGACGCAACCCCTGACATCATAGATGAAAAAGCCTACAGCGCAGATATTTTCGAAAAAGCAGAGGCCTTCAATGCTTATTTCCACTCTGTTTTTTCATGCACAAAAGCCGCAGTTTCCAACTCATATGTCGTCAGTGAGCTTGCTCAGATGAGGGAAATTGTGCTGTCTGAAAATGGTATCGCATTATTGCTACGGAAGTTAAACATCCACTCGGCTACCGGTCCTGATTTTATTTCAATATTTCAAATTTCGTTCTAAAAAACTGTGCATTGTCTGTCGCCCCTTTCTTAACACTGTTATTTAAGATATCTCCAAGTTGGTGCTCTACCTTCAGACTGGAAAACTGCAAATGTTATTCCAATTCACAAAAGTGGTTCGAAAACGAGAACATGCAATTACAGGCCAATTTCACTCACAAGCGTTGCATGCAAAACATTAGAACATGTTGTTTATAACGAATTTAATGGCACACCTTCAAGAAAATAGGTTCTTTATTCCAACGCAGCATGGCTTCAGGTTGGCTTTTCTTGTGACACTCAGTTTTGCCATGACAGTGCAGCTTTTATTAACTCGGGTTTGCAAGTTGACTGCATCTTTTAGACTTTCGGAAAGCTTTCGATACCGTATCTCATACCCTATTACTACTAAAGTTGTCCTACCTAAAATTGCCAAATACCCTCTGGAAGTGGTTGGAAGTGTACCTGTTAGATAGAAACCAACGCGTGATAATTGGTGGTGTCCGCTCTTCTGATGTCTCTGTATTATCTGGAGTGGCACAGGGCTCCGTCTTAGGGCCCCTGCTTTTTTTATAATATTTATCAATGACCTTACTGAACATTTGTCTTGCCGAGTGAGGTTATACGCAGATGGTTGCTGCATTTACCGTGAAATTTCAAGTGAATCAGATAGTGAACTGCTACAAAATGGTCTGAACAAAATGATCTCTTGGTGTTCGATTGGAACATGACACTCAACCTGTCCAAATGCAACCTCGTAAGATTCACAAACAAAAAAACGCCCGCTGATGACAAGCTATGTCATGAATACAACACAGCTGTCCCTTGTAACGGAATACAAGTACCTAGGAGCAATTTTTTCCAGCCGCTTTACTTGGAATGCCCACATAGATTACATCGTAACAAGGGCCAGCAACAAACTAAACTTCTTGAGACGCAACTTTAAACAAGCACCGGCCAGCCTGAAAGAAATCATGTATATGTCGAATGTACGCCCACTTTTGGAGTATGCGTGTGGCACTTGGGACCCTTTTACTAAGGTGAACATCGACGCTCTAGAACGCATGCAGCTGAGAGCGGCCCGTTTCGTCACGGGTGATTACGACTTTTCCACGAGACCTTTCGAAATCAGGAATGCTTTGGGATGGCCTCTTCTTGAAGACAGGCGCAAACTTTTACGTTTATCTCTATTTCGCAAAATATTCCATGGTTAACGGGCATTGACAAAGAAAACTACATATCAGATCATTCGTATATATCTGCTCGTACTGATCACCCTCTTAAAGTGCGCGAGTTCGCTTCCAGAATTAACCTTTTTAAATATTCATTTTTCCCGCGATCAATTAAGCAATGGAACAAACTACCTCAAGAAAGCGTACCCGCGTCCACGGAAACATTTGCCACTGCTCTTGAAGATCATATTTTATCGTAGCCTGAGCACACTTTAAAGTTAACTACACTTTCGTTTGATCTTTCTAGCGATCTAAGCTCGAGTTCTCTCTTTCTTTTTCCTCTCCGCCTGCATTTATCTGTGTGTATATATATATATATATATATATATATATATACCGGGTGTCCCAGCTATCTTTAGCCAAGGGTTAAAAAATACAATATTAGAGGCAGGCGAGTGAAATCAGTTGCAAATTGCTGACAGCCACCTTGCGCGCTATAGACAATTTTTCGTTTTGTAATTAACTAATTTGTTAATTAGGACGATTTAACTAATTTGCTAAATATTGACTTTAGGCAAGAAATCCTGCTTGCAAAGTTCGAGAGCGTCTTCAGAAACCCCAATCGCATCATTTGCGATAAAGAAAGTCTCACGTATACCATTTTTTCCAAGCTGCAAAGAAAGCCCGCGAAATACAAAAAGAACCACGTGACTAGCGCGCTTGCGCGCCGCGAGAATGCTGCCCTCAGCCGAGGTTTGAGCGAACAAAATCACCTGCGGCCGGGATTCGCCGGCTCCGTTGCAGCGGTAGGCCTATAAGTGGGCGGTGGTTTCTTGGCCCGTTGCCAGCCAGCTGCGCGCGTAACGGTGCAAGTTGTAGCGAGCGCGGGCCAAGAAACCACCTTTAACTTATCGGCCTACCGCTGCAACGGAGACGCCGAGTCACGGCCGCAGCTGATTTCGTTCGTTCAAACCACGGCTGAGGGCAGCATCCTCGCAGCGCGCGAGCGCGCTAGTCACGTGGTTCTTTTTGTAGTTCGCGGGCTTTCTTTGCAGCTTGGAAAAAATGGTATACGTGAGACTTTCTTTATCGCAAATGATGCGATTGGGGTTTGTGAAGACGCTCTCGAACTTTGCAAGCAGCATTTCTTGCCTAAAATCAATATTTAGCAATTTAGTTAAATTGTCCTAATTAACAAATTAGTTAATTAAACACAGAAAATTGTCTGCAGTGCGGAAGGTGGCTGTCAGCAATTTGCAAGTCATTTCACTCGCCTGCCTCTAATATTGTATTTTTTAACCCTTGGCTAAAGATTGCTGGGACACCCTGTATATATATATATATATATATATATATATATATATATATATATATATATCTATATATATATATATATATATATATATATATAGGTGGCGGAAGGGTTAAGGAAGGGAAAATAGACAACCACTCATTTGTAGCACGAAGCCACAAGGAAATCCATACGGATTTCTCAAATAAAGCCTCTTAGTTGCCGAAAAATTTGTCCTGGTCCGGGGTTTGAACCCGGGACCAACGCTTTTGCGGGGTGGTCGCTCTACCAATTGAGCTAACCAAGAAGCTAGCAATTGGCAGCGCGAGAGCGAATTCATCGACAACTCGAAGCAACTGGACGTATGAATTTATTATATATAACTTGCTTTCCTTGCTGCTGTATCTTCTCACACGTCAGTGTTTATTACGTGTCGCCCTTGGATGCTTTATTATGTATCTGTATTTCTTTTATGTACACCTCAACGTTAATGGATTGTCACCCTTCTGCATTTCGAAATTGTTATCTCCCACCTTCACTAATGCCCCACGCGGGCGCTGTTGGTACTGTAAATAAATAAATAAATAAATAAATAAATAAAAAAATAAATAAATTCTGAATGGATACATTCATTCTCATTGACGTTTCTTTGTGTCTGAAATTGCAAACAAACCTATAAGCAAAATATTATTAATTGTACGGAACAAAAAGGGTCCGTATTTGTGTGAAGAAAAGGCAGCCACAGAATTCTATTTCTTGAATAGCGGAATTGCGCATGAAATCTGTCCTGCAAAACTGTACTGCATTTCTTGGCACATTTCCGCGCAAGCAAGGCAATTCTTTTATAAATAACTGCAGCAAACATTCAAAATAAATGCTTATTTTTCAGAGTGCGACAGACGCCTTATCCCTCAGAGACTATGTAGGTATCCAGAAAGTACGTGATTGCATTTATATTTGCGCTTCTTGTTGTTCATCCTTCCGACACTTTCCAATTCTAGAATCACTCTCTTTGACCTACATAAAAGCAGTACCCGCTCTCGCAGTCTTCTGCCACCTATTTTCAGCCAAGCGCACACTGCTTTGCGGAAGTACATTACAACTTACCAAGCATACGGCAAAGCACATAAACAACTGTCACACAATGCTGATACATTCGGGCTCTGTTTTTTTAAACGTGTGTGAATAATCTCATGTGTTCTTTCTTTGTGTGCTTTTTTAGACGATCCTGTAGAATGAAAAATGAAAATTACGACACATGTAATATTTCGGGAATTTAGTCCGTAAAATGCGACAACACCCTTTCAGCATAATCACCAGTTAAGTTCTTCATCCTAAAATGCTCATCGTCGTCGCCAGCATCGCATTCCTTCCACAGGCTGACTGACACAACTGGTTCGTTTTCTTGAAACATGAAAGGCTTCCGCAACTTCTCTACTGCCATTTTTATCTGTTAGTCAGCCTTTTTTGCTTTGTCTAGTAAAGAAATAGGCCTGCTCATTCAGTGCTAAGGTGGGCCCTAATTGGACGTGTGTTTATGAAAGAATGCTTTCGTGGCGTTTACGTTTTTTATGGTTTTACAAGTGTTTGTTTTGACAATTAACATGCGCATATGCTTCTTTTACAGCTTATAAACAAAATCTTTCGTCCAACAAAGTATCTTGCAAGTACATCGCTGTATGTGTGAGCTATTTTTGGGTCCCTTCTTTAGCGCTGTTGTTGAAGAACCATGCATTTCAACCAACTCGCCCACTCTGCCATCCTTCTATTGTTTATTTCTATTGTATTGCTTCCCTTTCGCGCGAACTGGGCGACTAGTACACCTCCAACAGACCCTTGTGAAGGCGCGCAAATAACCCTTTTCATCGGTCATCGGTATATTGCATCATTTCAGCTTAATTTACGAAATGATGATACATATACAAATTGACTTACTGGTATTTTTTTGCGCTTGTGAGGTTATAATAAACCCCGTTTCTTCTTTCTCCTCTCATGCCGACTACGAGTCTCATGCACAGGAAACTGAAGACAGTGCCAGTACAACGAGAATAGGTTTATTGATTACATATGGCTTCGAAGGCGCTATGAGTGATAATGAAGAGGAAGCCGTAAAGTAAACACCAGTGATCAGTATTCTGATTAAACTTTGGCGACGCCTATGTAGAAAGGCGGGACTGTTTCTTTACAATCGCCTCCACAAAAGAAAAGCCATCCTGCACACAAGCACGCTGCAGACTGAGGCTCACACACAGTAGGGCTTTAGATGGACTAGTTGACGAGGTTTCGCCGGGTCAAGGAAATGGCTTGACGTGAAAAGTCCTTCGCTTAGACAAAGCAAGAAAGGTACGGTACTGCGGGCTAGACTGGCACCCATTACGCTAGAGAACCTTACTACAGGCGGCGGGTGAGGAGTGATCGGAACAGCTTGAGCCACGTCTTCAAAATGACAGCGTGCAAAGCGTGTTGGGTAAGGTGTGTGTGGTAAAATGACTTATGCATATTAGAACTTATGAATAAAATGACTTATGAGCGTAGAATGACTTATGAATTATTTATGAACGAAGTCTTTGATGAGCTAATGTAAATGGTCTGGTTCGGCGTGCTACCAAGACGGCACCGGAAGCTGTCACTCTACGATGGCTGCTGAGTCGAGCCGCCATTCTTTTCCGGCTAGTCGTATATCGGACATCATGTAGGTCTTAACAATCGATGAGCATAGCCCTATTCAGGCAAATCTAGAATGGTTTCCTTAACTTAGGCGCTTGAGGTGGAATATCTCCACACTGCCTTTCATCTGCCTGAGTCACAGCCGGCATGATGATATCCGCGATGTTAAGATACTTCCCGCGGTCAAGCAATGCTGATTAAAACTTTGTGTCTAATAAAACCATGTAATGTACTAATTTATTCCTCACATGCCAAACTTACCTTCGCGGTATTTTCCGGGTAACTACATCTTGAATCAGGAGCGAGCAACGATGCAACTAAGAGGAACAAAAAGTATGTGCAGCGATTCTCCCCGTGGGTTATAGGAAGGCTTTCGGGCACGAGGGCTTCATCATCAGCTTTACACCACACATTACGCGCTATCTGTGTGCCAATTATGGTTATTATGGACTGATATTTATAATGATATATTTTCATTCGTCGGCGGCATCGATATAAGTTTGGACGTAGGTAGATGTACTTTGCTTTCGTTTCGCAGGCTGTCAATGTCACCCACGGGCACCCCTTGGAGAGCAGTCTTACATGCATTACCGCTACGAGCGCGGCCTGTGTCGACAAGGCGCATACATCCAAAACTGTAACGGATTTCCCTCACAGGTGGCGTGTCATTCAGCTTGCATGCGACAATGGGGATAGTGTCCTATATTTCCTAAATTCGCAGAAAGATACCTTCAAATAAAGCAATTCTTTACAATATCTTAATATTTTAAAATATACATTCAATAGTCTCACAGTACATTAAATAGTAAGTTTTGGAGTGTGTATATTCTTACATGAAAATGACAGCATCGACTCAGCAGGGAATAACACCATATCACGCAAAAGAACGTCGTCGTCGTCGTTACCTTGCTCGACGACATCTTTCACGATGCAGCCGAGGGCCTCCACAACGAATCCTTGTACTGTAAAATGGCCTCTACAATGAAGCACGTCAAAACCAGTACAGCGAATTTGCCTGTTCAAGGAACCAATTCACATGTTCTGAATCGCTGAATTCTTCTTTTGTAACGCACACGCTTAACGTAACGCCGTAGCCAAAAGAAACAGACGAATGGGGCTGCATGGTCATTCCGCGCAACGCTTTTATTACGCAAGATCTAAAAGAGAAAATAAAAATGGATGAATAATATTGGCAAAATCCCCCCTCCTCAGCGGTGCGACTTTCTGGTGTGGTGTGAAATTATGTATCTGTGTCTCCTCACTCCCTGATTGCGCGCCCCATCACTCCGCGAATATCGATGGCATCACGTCGGTGATGGTTGCGCAATCACCAAATCATACTACTATGCAAAATAATGCCGACTATGAATAAACATTTTTCCTCTCAGTTGGTTTATGTGCTTTATTACTGCCAATAAACTGTGCGATGCATCTAAAAAGTGATGTGTATATCAAATAATGACCGTGGCACCGCTCGCTTGTTTACAGAGCTATATTACTGTACATCCCACTATGTACTGTTACCCTTACTGAAAACCACGCAATATCAGACGGCCTAAGCGTCGATCCGGCGGGACTGTGGGGCAACAGCAGGTGGTGACGCCTGAGCCTTGATACATGAATGATATCTCGAGATATGAGAGCCGAAGAGGCTGTGTGGTCAACAGGAGCAATTTCGTATGTAACGCCTATGACTTGTCGAAGCACGCAGTACGGGCACGTGTAACGCGAAAGCAGCTTCTCAGAAAGCATTGTACCTCGCGTTCGGGGCCAAAGATGAATGAGGAAACACGTTGAAAATTGCTCTTCGTGCTGCCGCTCGCCGTAATGGCGCTTCCATGTTTCTTGGAAAGCTGTTATTATATGTCGCGCGAGCTGTGTGTCGTGGTTAGCGCGGGCAACAGCCTTGCGTGCGCATTTAGTGGTTGAGCTTGCAGAAGGCAGAAGGAACGCATCCAATGGCACTTATGGTTCCCGATCGAACAAGAGGTGAAACAATGAGCACTCTCACGTATGGCAGTCCAAATCTCGGTCACGATGGTCGGCCGACAGGTACTTTGAAAACATGTCTGTCAGGGTTCGCTTTAAGCTCTCTATGAGCCCATTTGTCTGGGCGTCGCACAAGGCCGTCCACGTTTGCTGGGTGGAGCAGGAATGCAGGATATCGTGAACCACGTGGGAAAAAAAGGGTACGGCTCCGTTCTGTCAGTAATAGACTTGGGACACCATGCACTAAAATAGGATCATAGAATAAAAAAATCTGCGAGTTCTGCAGCACAGCTGCTTGGCAGGGCTCATGTGATTTTGCAGCGGGTCGCGTAATCATTAGCAACGAGAGCCCACTTGTTTCCTAAAGAGGATGTTGGAAGAAGACCGAAAAAGACCAAATAGACACGCACGAAGGCTCCATTAGAATTGCGATAGACTGAAGGTGTATGGCAGCAAGTCCCGACGGCGTCTTGCGGCGCTGACAAACTTCGCAGCATCTCCGATGCCCGGTTCTCCCTCTACCTGGTCACCAGCCCGCTTCTTCCCTGACATGGCATTAATGTCGCCTACCAGTACAGTATGCTGCGTCTTTACCTTGTTATTGCTGCTTTCATGTGTTCATAGAAATGTTAAACTAAATGGTCGTCGCGGCTGGATGTAGGCGTGTAGGCCTGTACCACCTTCATCTTGTACCTCTTATTAAACTTAACTTCAATACTTACACCCGCTCGCTAATGATGTATTGTTCCTCTATTTTGCCAGATATATTTTGATGGATAAGGAACCCCACCAAAGTTCTCTTCTGTCAGGTATGCTATTCAAATTTGCATAGATATTAAACGCAAACAAACTGCAGCTGGTAACGAATGGCACGTCGATAATGGCAACAGTGCTAACTTTCTTTGAGAATTCAGAACGTAACTCCAAAAAAATGTCAAGTGGACCGAGCAGCGGGTATAGTTAACCGGATGTTACTGCGAAGTTTATTAGCCGGTTTACGCTTTTTCCAAATGGCAACTTGTGCAGATGCTTTATGTGAACTCTAATCTCATTCCATAAATATGCGCGTACAATTGATTGAGTATTGTGATGTTTTTTTTTTTCGCGCAACGTTCAGCGCAGTTGTGCCAGCGCACTGACCTGACGCTGTATCATCAGCTACAACTGCATAACAGCTGGGCCAAAACAAGTGCAGTGCGCGGGAAAGCTATGGCGTCATGTTCGTTCGCTAAGGCGTACGAATTTACAAGTATATGTTCTCGCATACGTGTCAGAGAAGCGCCGGCGAGTGCGACCGGCGGCGGTTGGTGACCGGAGGCGTTTGCTGGAAGCGCGTCGCATCTATCCTCATCGCCTCTTGTGCGGACACAGTACACAAGAAAAAATGCTTCAATTAGGTTTGCCGATGCCACAGCTATGCTGTAAAGTCATTCGTATTCATCGGAATCATGTGCCCTGAAACCCAGAAGCGCCGATTACACGTAGAAGGACTCGGTCGGTACGCTATGCCTAATCTTTGGTGGAAATCATTGTGGTAGAATATATATGATGGTGGAAGTCATACTTGGTGGGGCCTGTGGTTTTGCGCTGTTTTTTCTAATCATGTACAACCAACAAGCCCAGCTCTCCGCAATTTTGAATTCATTTCTACTACAACGGGCCCTTTTGTGTGTTCGCCTACGAATCCGTGTGCCACCGTGAGCGCTATAGCCGGTCTCACTTGCCGTGCGCGATGTTTGTCGTTCAGCGCTGTGTGCGTCCCCTCCCTGTGTGTCCTGTGGTTTTGCGCTGTTTTTTTCTGATCATGTACAACCAACAAGCCCAGCTCTCCGCAATTTTGAATTCATTTCTAGTACAACGGGCCCTTTTGTGTGTTCGCCTACGAATCCGTGTGCCACCGTGAGCGCTATAGCCGGTCTCACTTGCCGTGCGCGATGTTTGTCGTTCAGCGCTGTGTGCGTCCCCTTCCTGTGTGTCCTGTGGTTTTGCGCTGTTTTTTTCTGATCATGTACAACCAACAAGCCCAGCTCTCCGCACTTTTGGAATTCATTTCTAGTACAACGGGCCCTTTTGTGTGTTCGCCTACGAATCCGTGTGCCATCGTGAGCGCTATAGACCAGAACACAGAGAATTCCATGCGCATCGCCATATTTGCATCGCGCGTCGCGCCATCTATCGCACACGCGGCGAAACAACATGCGCGGGCTGCCACGCCAGCAGACGCTACACAGAGCAAACGTGAAACTCCCGAAACTCAGCCCGTCGGAGAGCGTGTTTCGCGTCTTTTCTAGCCTGGACATTTTCGCTGATTTTATTGGAACATCAAGAACATGTTGCTCATGCAAGCCCGCAATGTATACAGTACGTGCTGAGTGGGCTGCGGAAGCAACCTCGTCAGATACGTACGCTGTTACATTTGTAAAAAAAACGTTCTCGCTGTAATACGCGTGAATCCTAATTGCCGTGCAGCTCGCGAAAGAGTGAAACGATGTTTTGTTGCGCCATATTACAAGCCATATTACACCATATTTCAGCATTCATCGCGTAATAATTAGAGTACGCTTTACGGGTACAGCTTTGTGGAACGTAATTTTTGTTTCATGAGCGTTCTTACAATAATGCGTCTTGCTCACAAAAGCGTGCTATCAGAGAGTATAACCTGCAGTATCGTTCAGCGTTTTTTTTGGAAGCTACCTGCGCGATTTTATTCTTGTAACGATGGTGCTTTACAAGCGAAACTGTGCTACTCTTAGTTAAGCCGGTTAGCTACGCCTGCGACGTAAAGGACACTGGCGCGAGTACTGTTTACTTACGTGCCAATACATGTATTATGTGGAGCTGGATGCCTCGTGTCCAAATAAATTTGGGGACGTCAAACACTGCATTGAAAGCACGAAATTCTGACCAGCTGTTGAGGAGCACCGTGCCATTTATTACCTTTTGAAGAGGAAATCTCGAAGGCGTGGATGCCATCAAATCACTAAAGCTTAATACTACGTTGAAAGTGGCAAAGCATGCTGATTGCTTGTGCTTGAAAGCACTACCTTGCACTAGACTTTCGTCAAAAGAAACGCTCAAAGGTATGAAGTGCACCCCCACACAAAGCTCGCGCCTGCCTTCAACCCAGCTGCGTGTCACGCAAATTAGGTTCGTAAAATGAAATAGGTGGGCATCACACTGCAGAATACACGCAGTTAGTGTACTTACTCGCGCATTTTCACTCGGCTCCTAGTTTTTTTGCTTGAATCACAGTTATCCACTCGCGGCGAAGCTGAGAACACCACACCGGCACTATTTCCGTGGCGCGTCGTAATCGTCGCAGACAACGCTAATATCCTCTTGTTGCGCAGCTTGTTTTGGCATCCAAAGACGACGCAGTAGTGCCCAGACGAGCTCTTACACGCTGAAGTGGCGTGAACGGGCACTTTTCCGCACTTTAAAGCCTCAGAACTGCAGCTTGCCCTGTTTACTTGGTGCAGTCCGCACGCGTCTCGGCAGCCCGGTCAGCCCGGCGTTTGGGTGCGAGAGTATCCGCTCGGCTCGCCAGAAGCCTGGGTGCGAGACAGGCGTGCTCTGGTGTATAGCCGGTCTCACTTGCCGTGCGCGATGTTTGTCGTTCAGCGCTGTGTGCGTCCCCTTCCTGTGTGTCCTGTGGTTTTGCGCTGTTTTTTCTGATCATGTACAACCAACAAGCCCAGCTCTCCGCACTTTCGGAATTCATTTCTAGTACAACGGGCCCTTTTGTGTGTTCGCCTACGAATCCGTGTGCCATCGTGAGCGCTATAGCCGGTCTCACTTGCCGTGCGCGATGTTTGTCGTTCAGCGCTGTGTGCGTCCCCTTCCTGTGTGTCCTGTGGATTTGCGCTGTTTTTTCTAATCACGTACAACCAACAAGCCCAGCTCTCCGCACTTTTGGAATTCATTTCTAGTACAACGGGCCCTTTTGTGTGCTCGCCTACGAATCCGTGTGCCATCGTGAGCGCTATAGCCGGTCTCACTTGCCGTGCGCGATGTTTGTCGTTCAGCGCTGCGTGCGTCCCCTTCCTGTGTGTCCTGTGGTTTTGCGCTGTTTTTTCTAATCAGGTACAACCAACAAGCCCAGCTCTCCGCACTTTCGGAATTCATTTCTAGTACAACGGGCCCTTTTGTGTGTTTGCCTACGAATCCGTGTGCCATCGTGAGCGCTATAGCCGGTCTCACTTGCCGTGCGCGATGTTTGTCGTTCAGCGCTGTGTGCGTCCCCTTCCTGTGTGTCCTGTGGATTTGCGCTGTTTTTTCTAATCATGTACAACCAACAAGCCCAGCTCTCCGCACTTTTGGAATTCATTTCTAGTACATTGGGCTCTTTTGTGTGTTCGCCTACGAATCCGTGTGCCATCGTGAGCGCTATAGCCGGTCTCACTTGCCGTGCGCGATGTTTGTCGTTCAGCGATGTGTGCGTCCCCTTCCTGTGTGTCCTGTGGATTTGCGCTGTTTTTTCTAATCATGTACAACCAACAAGCCCAGCTCTCCGCACTTTTGGAATTCATTTCTAGTACAACGGGTCCTTTTGTGTGTTCGCCTACGAATCCGTGTGCCACCGTGAGCGCTATAGCCGGTCTCACTTGCCGTGCGCGATGTTTGTCGTTCAGCGCTGTGTGCGTCCCCTTCCTGTGTGTCCTGTTTTTTCTGATCATGTACAACCAACAAGCCCAGCTCTCCGCACTTTTGGAATTCATTTCTAGTACAACGGGCCCTTTTGTGTGTTCGCCTACGAATCCGTGTGCCATCTTGAGCGCTATAGCCGGTCTCACTTGCCGGGCGCGATGTTTGTCGTTCAGCGCTGTGTTCGTCCCCTTCCTGTGTGTCATGTGGTTCTGCGCTGTTTTTTCCACTCCCCTCCTTCTATCCGTCCTCCTCACCCTCGCTTGCCTTTCCCACCGCATTGATATACTGTGCTGTAAAAGGCTTTGCTCTGATCTGCTAGCCTGTCTGGATAGCCAGGTAGTCAAGACGCTCGCCTTCGGGTCGTGGGTACGCAGGTTCGAATGCCGCCTCGCCAAGAATTTCTATATTTCCCTCTCTTTCTCTCTATTTCGTTCTCTTTCTCTATGTGCTCGTTATCTCAACCGTCAGAGGCATTCCATCCCGCACCGGCGAAATCGGCGTGCGTGTTTTGGGAGCAAAGCAGCAGATGAAAAAGAGCAGAGACGGTAAGAATGCGACGAAGATAGCGCGTGCCGATTCATGATGATGTGAGTTTCTGTTCACACTACCCGGTCAAACGAAAAGCCTGACGAGCTGAGCTCCTAATAAACAACTTCACTTCTGCTCTTGACTCGATTGGTCTTGTACGGATCACTGGTGCTGGTTGTTGTTGGTTGATGTTGATCGCGGATGTTGGTTGATGTTAGTTGATGTTGAACAATGCGGTTCAACAACAAGCAAAACATAATTTGAATGCCTTCGCTCTTGCAGTGCATTCCGCGAGGCATATTCGTCAGCCCTCGGAATATTAAGTGGTGTATGACAGTGCATGTGACACATCCACCGCAGTGTGACGACTAAAGCTAGTTTATATGCCGGCGTTTCGATCAAACATAACGGACGTGCATACACAATGAGACTTCGCTATTTCTCCATCCGTCACAGCCTCACCTTGAGATAATTACACTATGTGCTGATGTATCAAAGGACATGAAAAAAAAAGCCTCTGATCGGAATGTTACATTTTTAGAAGAGTATCTACGAATTGAGGCGCTAATAAGCCGCGGTGCCTCTGCTGCTGCCCATGTTCTGTAGGAGCACTTCTGCGTAGTAATGACATTTGCTCCGACACTGCTGATGATCTTGCTGCCCGTTATCTTTCCATTTCGACCAGCAGCATATGCATCAAAAGACATTGAAGAAAGAAGATATCATTTAGGTATGAACACTTTTCTGTTCTCTTACGATGGAAATTTTATTCGCATCGAAACTCGGCGAGCGATGTCGCAACAGATGCTCTGCCGGTACGTACGTTGCGGAAGTGGCGAAGGTCCGGAGGTCACTCACGTCACTACAGCAGATCTGATGTGACGTCACTACAACTTTCTTTGCCCCTCCTATAGATCTACGTCAGTGTTGGCGCGCTAGCGATCGGTCTCGATCGGGAGAATGGGCATTTAGGTACACTTTGGAAGCGAATAAAATATATTGCCACGCCCGCTTCTTCTTTTATTTTGATGTGTTCGAGTTTGACCAGCAAGGACGGTTATCAACGCTCGACGCTGGCCCCGAAGCAGTGTTCGAGAAGCTTCACGATTTTGGTAGATCGTTTTGTTAAGATTGCGCGCCGCACGCGAATGTTCCAGCTTTCTCGAGAGATAACGCCGCCATCAGCGATATTGCTGGAAAGTTCCATAGCGCCTGTATAAAAGCCGACGCGCTTGACCACTTGTCAGTTGATCGACGGACGACGCCCTGTTCGCCGCTATCATTGTACAGCGTGTATTGCTGTAGTTCTAGTTCTCATTTTCCGGCCACAAGTTCGGCCAAATAAACAGTTTCATCCTGCAAACGCCGACTGCTGTCTTCGTTGACGTCACGACCACGTGACATCTGGTGGAGGTGCTGCTTCTTCCATGATCCGGACGCCCCCGCGAAGCGCTGACCCAAGCCCAAGCCGCGACGAGGACGACGGCAAGGAGAACCCGGATCGTCGAACAAGCCGCAGGCAGAAGGGACTGCCGCCAGAGCACGGGCTCCTTCCCGAAAAAGACAGACAGCCGCAGATCCCAAGATCGACCGCAGCGACGATGACCGACCCCGTGCGGCCTGCGCCGATCCTTCTTCGGCATCCCAAGGAGCCGCCAACCTTCCGCGGGTCGTCGTTTGAAGACCCGGAGACCTGGCTTGAAACATACGACCGTGTCGCCGCCTTTAACAACTGGACCAATGAAGACAAGCTGCGTCACGTGTACTTTTACCTCGAAGACGCGGCCACAACCTGGTTTGAGAATCGGGAGTCCTCAATGCAGACCTGGGATCTTTTCCGCAGCGCATTCCTGCACACGTTCACAAGCGTCGTCCGCAGAGAAAGAGCCGCTTCTTTGCTGGAGACCCGGGTGCAGCTGCCAAACGAAAACGTCACCATCTTCACGGAAGAGATGACTCGACTTTTCCGTCAGGCCGACGCTGCGATGGCGGAAGACAAAAAAGTTCGCCTGCTCATGCGGGGTGTCAAACAAGAACTTTTCGCGGGACTTGTCCGCAACCCGCCCACGACGGTCGCCGAATTCCTCACCGAGGCTACGACTACTGAGAAGACACTGGACATGCGGACGAAACAATACAACCGCTCGACGCTGTCTGCAACCAATTCCGAAGTGCACTCAGTAGCCACCGACGACTTGCGCGAAACCATCCGAGCGATCGTGCGGGAGGAGTTGCGCAAGCTGTTACCTTCGCCGCAGCCTCAAGTGAATTCGATCACAGACATTGTCCGCGAGGAAATCAAAGAGTCACTGGGTGTTCCTCAGCCGGCACCGCCGCAGCTTCAAGCAATGAGCTATGCTGCTGCAGCCCGACGCAACGCCCCCCCTCCTCGCCCACGTCAAGACGTCGCGCCGCCCCAGCAGTTCCGCCGCCAGGCACCACCGCCGCCACCACCGACGTCATACCGCCCGCCAGCCGGTTAGCGATACACACCGAGGAAGACCGACGTTTGGCGCGCCCCCGACCATCGTCCACTCTGCTACCACTGCGGAGAAGCCGGCCACACCTACCGCCGCTGCCATTATCGACAGATGGGATTGCGTGGGTTCGCCGTCGACGCGCCACGTCCACAGCAGAGGGAACGACCACGTGACATCGCCGACTACCTGGCAGGAACGCAGCGGACCTCCCGAGGACCTTCCCGATCGCCGTCGCCAGGCCGCTACGCCTCTCCCCAACGCCGACCATACACTGGCCCAACCCGGGGCCGGTCACCTAGCCCGCATCCGGAAAACTAAGGGCAGCAACCGATGGAGGTGCGGTTGCTGTACGACGAAATACCGAAGACCCTCCGCCGCCGACGCCACCGCCACGACGAAGGCTTCAGGACACGACGCGAACCCCTGACGACGAAACCTCGCGGACCGAAGTAGACCTGACGACGCAACGTGGAAGCAGCGGAACAAACCGACGTAGCCGTGACCCGACGCCACGACCTAACTGCAACGCAAGACGACGAACTAGCGACCTCGACGTTCTTATCGACGGCCACAGCGTCACAGCCCTCGTCGACACCGGAGCCGACTATTCTGTCATCAGTGGACCGTTCGCCACGAAGCTGAAGAAAGTTAGGACAGCCTGGGAAGGCCCCGAAATCCGGACAGCTGGAGGTCACCTCGTAACCCCGGAGGGAATCTGCACAGCGAGACTCACCATTAACGACCGGATTTATCCCGCGAACTTCGTAATCCTGCCGCGTTGCTCGAGAGATGTCATCCTTGGTATGGACTTCTTAGGCCTTCATGGTGCAATCATTGACCTGAGGTCTAAGTCAATAACACTGGCCACGGAAAAGGCACTACCGCCGCACACTCCGCCAAGAAAGCACGCCTTGAATGTGCTGGAAGACCAGGTCACCATTCCCCCTCGCTCCAGCGTCATCATTTCCGTCGGCACTCAAAAATCAGCGGACCTGCAAGGCGTTGTTGAAGGCGACCAGCACCACTTGATGAACCGCAAGATTTGCATCGCAAGAGGAGTAGCAGAGCTGCGGGCTGGGAAAGCAACAGTTATGCTCACGAATTTCAGCAACGAGTACAAGCACGTGAGCAAAGGCACGACGGTCGCCTACATCGAAGAAATCGTAGAAGACAGCAATGCTTTCGGCCTCACCGATTCTCCCGAGCCTACTCCGACGAATAAAGCGCCGCAACCAGCTTTCGACATCAATCCCAGCCTTCAGAAGCACAAACAAGAACAGCTCAAAACCCTGCTCTTGCAATACAAGGACTGCTTTTCGTCGTCGTCAAGAATTCGGCAGACTCCCGTGGCAAAATATCGCATCATAACAGAGGAAAGCGCCAGACCACTCCGTCAGAGCCCGTACAGAGTTTCGACGCGAGAACGCGAGGCCGTGAAGAAACAGGTCGACGAAATTCTACGCGACGACATCATTCAGCCGTCGAAGAGTCCGTGGGCATCCCCGGTGGTGCTAGTGAAGAAGAAGGATGGGACTCTACGTTTTTGCGTCGATTATCGTCGCCTGAACAAAGTCACGAAGAAGGACGTGTATCCCCTTCCCCGGATAGACGACACCCTGGATCGATTACACAACGCAAAGTACTTTTCGTCGATGGACCTCAAGACCGGTTACTGGCAAATAGAAGTCGACAAGAGAGACCGAGAAAAAACTGCTTTCATAACACCAGACGGCCTGTTCGAGTTCAAGGTCATGCCCTTTGGTCTTTGCTCGGCACCTGCGACTTTTCAACGGGTTATGGATACAGTACTGGCCGGCTTAAAGTGGCAGACGTGTCTCGTGTACTTGGACGACGTCGTTGTGTTTTCCTCAAACTTCGACGAACACCTTCGGCGCCTTGAAGTTGTACTTCAAGCAATCAAGACCTCCGGACTCACCTTGAAGCCTGAAAAGTGCCGCTTCGCATACGAGGAGCTCTTGTTCTTGGGTCACGTGATCAGCAAGGATGGTGTTCGCCCGGACCCGCGGAAAACAGCTGCCATCGCTGACTTCCCGACGCCCACCGACAAGAAGGCCGTACGCCGTTTTCTCGGCTTGTGCGCCTATTACAGACGTTTCGTCAAGGAATTTTCACGGATCGCCGAGCCACTGACGCAACTAACGAAGGCCGACGTCGAATTCAGGTGGGAAAGGTCGCAGGTTCAAGCATTTCAAGAACTGAAACGACGCCTGCAGACGCCTCCCATACTTGCGCATTTCGACGAATACGCCGATACGGAAATCCACACCGACGCAAGCAGCGTAGGACTCGGCGCCGTCCTTGTGCAAAAGACCGACGGATTCGAAAGGGTCATCAGTTATGCTAGCCGGTCGCTATCAAAGGCAGAAATCAACTACTCCACAACAGAAAAGGAGTGCCTGGCCATCATCTGGACAACATCGAAGTTTCGCCCCTACCTCTACGGCCGGCCCTTCAAAGTTGTGAGCGACCACCACGCCTTGTGTTGGCTAGCTAACTTGAAGGACCCTTCAGGTCGCCTCGCACGGTGGAGCCTACGACTTCAAGAATTTGACATAACCGTCGTTTACAAGTCCGGAAGAAAACACTCCGACGCTGACTGCCTGTCCCGCGCCCCTGTCGACCCACCGCCGCAGGACGACATGGAGGATGACTGCTTCTTGGGAACCATAAGTGCCGAAGACTTCGCCGAACGACAGCGAGCGGACCCAGAACTCAGAGGCCTTGTGGAATACCTCGAGGGCAGGACCACCGTCGTTCTCAAGGTATTCACGCGAGGACTGACGTCGTTTTTCTTGCGCAACGGTGTTCTCCTTAAGAAGAACTTTTCGTCGCTTCGAGCCGATTCCCTTCTCGTAGTGCCCTCGACATTGCGACCAGAGGTCCTCCAGGCTCTGCATGACGACCCGACGTCTGGACACCTGGGTGTTTCTCGGACGCTCGCAAGAATACAGGAAAAGTACTACTGGCCGCGCCTTGTCGCCGACGTAACTCGCTACGTCAAGACCTGCCGGGACTGTCAGCGACGCAAGACACCGCCGACTAGGCCAGCCGGACTTCTGCAGCCTATCGAGCCACCTCGACGGCCGTTCCAGCAAATTGGGATGGACTTACTGGGGCCGTTCCCGACGTCCAATACCGGAAACAAATGGATCGTGTTAGCTACCGACTACCTCACCCGTTACGCCGAGACAAGGGCCCTACCCAGAGGCAGTGCCGCCGAGGTAGCGAAGTTCTTCGTTGAGAACATCCTCCTGCGTCATGGCGCCCCAGGGGTCCTCATCACCGACAGAGGTACGGCGTTTACGGCTGACCTAACTCAGGCAATACTGAGATACAGCCAAACAAGCCACCGCCGGACCACAGCGTACCACCCACAGACCAATGGCCTCACCGAGCGGCTAAACAAGACCATCGCCGACATGCTGGCCATGTATGTCGACGTTGACCACAAGACGTGGGATGCCATCCTTCCGTATGTGACCTTCGCATACAACACGGCCATGCAAGAAACGACGCAAATGACGCCGTACACGCTGGTCTACGGAAGGAGCCCGGCAACGACGCTCGACGCAATGCTACCAACCGCCACCGACGAAGACGACCTCGACGTTGCCACCTATTTGCAACGCGCCGAAGAAGCTCGACAGCTCGCCCGCCTGCGCATCAAGAACCAGCAGAGGGTCGACAGCCGTCACTATAATCTTCGACGACGCCACATGGAGTACCAACCCGGTGACCGTGTGTGGGTCTGGACGCCGATACGCCGACGTGGGCTCAGTGAAAAACTTCTTCGGCGATACTTCGGGCCATACAAGGTGCTTCGACGTCACGGCGCTCTTGACTACGAGGTCGTCCCGGACGGAATTACGAACTCCCAGCGACGCCGCGCACGACCTGAAGTCGTCCATGTCGTGCGCCTTAAGCCGTTTTTTTGCGCGTTAGCGAACCTGGGGACTCTACTTTTTCCTTTGTTATTGTAATTTATTTGTGTATGCACTTGTTTTTTTCCTTTCCATGTTGCAAGCATCGGGACGATGTTTTTTCAGAGGGGGGCAATGCCACGCCCGCTTCTTCTTTTATTTTGATGTGTTCGAGTTTGACCAGCAAGGACGGTTATCAACGCTCGACGCTGGCCCCGAAGCAGTGTTCGAGAAGCTTCACGATTTTGGTAGATCGTTTTGTTAAGATTGCGCGCCGCACGCGAATGTTCCAGCTTTCTCGAGAGATAACGCCGCCATCAGCGATATTGCTGGAAAGTTCCATAGCGCCTGTATAAAAGCCGACGCGCTTGACCGCTTGTCAGTTGATCGACGGACGACGCCCTGTTCGCCGCTATCATTGTACAGCGTGTATTGCTGTAGTTCTAGTTCTCATTTTCCGGCCACAAGTTCGGCCAAATAAACAGTTTCATCCTGCAAACGCCGACTGCTGTCTTCGTTGACGTCACGACCACGTGACAATATTCTAAGCGTTTGCTGTGTCCGACCCCTCGTGTGGAGTGCCCTTGCATGCAGAGGAAACCCACAACAGGCTTGTTACAGCCTCGAAGTTTGCGAAGTCTTCGTACTGAGTCGGCAAAAAAGGCTGTAAGATACATCAGGATACGATTGTGAGTGTGTGAGGTGAGCTGACAACTACGCACTATTTTTGCCAGATGGACATAAAGACATGTGACGTCCTTTTAAAACATACATGCTATCTGAGAAAGGGCTATCCAATGTCTCAATTTGTGGTGACACCCAAACAGTCATAATCAAACACTGTTTCACATTTCTTCCTACATAAATTTCTAGAAATTCGCTAAAATTCGTGAGAAATTACCATACGAGTCGATAGTTATGCTTCGCTCAGGAAATATTTTCTGTAATAGTTAGTAGTCAATAGTTATATGAATGAACATTCTCCGAAATTTGCAAAGTACGTTGTCAAAGTGTATTTTCCTTGCGCGAACGAAGTAGTTCTTATGCGTAAATAGCCGCTAATAGGCCTGTCACACGGGCGCCTTCAACATTCTTTGAACGAAGGGTCCTTTGACCAAAGCAGGAGGTGCGCTCTCATGAGGGCGTGACACATAGTAGAATGCAGCTTACAGCCGAAGTAGTACGCGGTTCTTTTTCAAATTTTACTAAATCGCCCTGCTCCAATAGAGTAGATATTTTGTTTATTTCGAACTCATAATACTCGCATTTTGTTCATTGAAAGCCGAGTTTCACCATATTTTACAACACATGAACTCTGACCTTCGCGCTCTTATCCAAATGATCGATGATATCCGCGCCGCAAATGTCGCCCAGCCCTTGAAATGCGCACAGGAACGGCAGCAAATCGACGCATTCTCCCGATTTGTCATTGGATGATGCATGTGGAGGTATTGTTACCACTCGCTCGAGTCATCTCTGTCAAGTGTCTTTCTGAGAGCTGGAACGAGCCAGCGGTGACACGTTGTTCGCATGGCACCGCTTCGCAAACATTTGTTATGTGCCGTTTCATGGCTGTCTAGCAAGAATAAGTGAAGTGATGGAATGTTCTCTTCGATACAAAAAGCGACAGCGGAAATTTCCGATTTCTGATAATACATCCGGAGTTCCCTAACTAAACTTTATTTTGGGAATAAGAGAAGAGGTTGCGCTGATGCGGCGGCCCCCATAAAGAGAGAGCCCATACTTGCTGCCGACGGTCGAGGCCAACGCGTCGTCGCGTTTGTAAATGGGAACAACAGCGCGAAGGGAGACAAAGCGCGAGCGAATGGAGACACAGGACCACCCCTTGTGCTTCGTTCCTTCCGCACTGTTTTCGCGATTTGCAAATGTGTGGCCAACTAGCCCAACGAACCACAGTTCGCGATTGCGACACTCTTTTACTTTAAATATGCATGCTCATCAACGAAGAGCTATACTCTGCTTCCCTGCTGTCTGGAGGCTTCGCGTTCTTCACCTTCGTGCCCCCTTCAACAACACTGGCATGCAGTTCGCTAACCGTTGCTTTACTGTCCCTATCTGCAACATCTGAGCCCTTTGTCTTCTGCTCAGTCCTTAAAAGACTGATCTCATTTCCTCAACTAGCGTGCTCCCTGCCCTTTTGCTCAGTGGAGACAGAATTCTGAAAACTAGGCACATTGACATCTCCCAAAGAAACCTCTATAGGCCTTCTCTCATCCGGTCCAATGCACCTTTTGGCTTGTTTGGCTTGTGCCAATCGAAGTTGAAGCTTGAGGTCCCGCTTCTCTCGAGCACAAGCTTCTAACACTGCGGCGTGTTTTGCCTCTAGGTCGGCGCGTCTTGCGGCATGACTTGGCTCGAGATCGGCTTCACGCTCCCCTCTCTTATTCTCCCACTCTTTTCGAACACGTTCCTTGTCGTCCTCAATAAACTTTAGAGCTTGCTTCTCATTGAGCTTTCTCTCCCGAATGACTCTTAATACCTTCTCCCAATCCATCCTTGCAACCCCCGACGACACGTGACTGGGCCAAACGCTGGAAAAATCCTCGCACAGGCTCGCCACTTATGTCACGCATCTCGGGAGCGCTTGCAATGCGGAGTGGAGTTGGGAGAGAGAGAAAGATTTGGGAGACACCGTGTTGGCAAGGCAAACACACCTTATGTCACACACCACGGCAAACAAAATTCACACACTCGAAATCTACAACAAAAAGTAACAAGTGTGAAAATAATAAGTTAGTGTGCAATCACTAACATCACAAGGTATTATAGCTCTGCCTAGCTCCTCCTCACTCGAAAGTCTGGCCACTATGGCCTCTCAGCCAGTCGTGATACCAATGGAACGTTCTTACGGTTCCTGGTGTCCGCTGACACGGTTTGTTTCCAAAGTCGACGCCCAGTCCCATCGTCGAAGCTCCTGTCGACGGCTCAGGGCCACCGTCGTTGATCAGACGCCTCGCTGATCATCTTCATCGCCGATGCTTCGTTCTCAGTCGAGAACACCGGTCTTTTCTAGTTAGGCCTAAATGTCGGCCTTTCCTCAGTGCCACGGGATCCAACTACCTACGTGGCTCTGTGATTGTCGGTGGGTTGCCATCTTCTTGTCAAGCTGGGGCAGTGCCGCATGTGCCTCGAGAGCTGCTGCGATGAGGCTGCCGTAAGCCCGGGAAGCCTCGCTCGGTAGACACCAAGGTCGACGTCCAACTCCCGAACCTCTCGCAACGCTGCCTCTAGAACTGGGCCCTGCTGCTCCCTTCACGGGCGCGACGCTGGCTTGCACAACCTTGCTCTTCCACAACTCCACCAAACAATGACTGCTTGTTCTCCTGGAGTCTCTCACCTCAGTTCGGGTCGCGTGGCACGCGCCTTTCCCCGGCCAATGGCGTGCGCGGACGTGGCGGGCATGCAAACCATCGGGTATTTTTTTTCATTTTCCGCTCGCCATCGACGCATTCCGCCGACCGGCACGCGCCCAGTGCCCCTTTACTCATGACACTCAGCTACCGGGATGATACTCGCGAATCACGTCGAGCATTTCACCGCGCTGATTGTGCGAGAATGCCCGACAACTTCGATGGCCAGTACTCACGTGCAACGTCGCTGGCTAGCACATTTTTTCGTGAGTTTCCTATAGCATGTGCACTTATTGGCACTAGAGCCTCGAGAAGCACCGAAACAGCTCCATCTGTTGAGTCGTCTAAGGATGTGAGTAGCGAGTTCTGGTGCAAAAATTATCGTAATGACTGCAGCATTTCGAGTGTATATGACAGTTAACGTGCCTGAAGACAGAGAGGGCCCGGTTTTTTTTTTCGATAAAGCAAAAAAAAAAACGGCCTAGGCCTTAAATAAAAATATCGCATAATAGAGATGCTGGAGTTAAGCATTATCCCTAATGCTGCGCATTGTCCTCATGAACATGTTGGCTAGGTGATGCTAAAAGCATACAGTTGGCGAGTACGAAACGGCTACGCACTTTCAACCACGTAAACAATAGATGTAAAGCGAGAGATGGTACATATTACCTTAAATGTCATAAATACTTTGAATAATACAGCAGAAACCTTTCCACATGCTGTTACAATAAAAGATCGTGACAGATGATCGGTTATATAGACGGCTCGGGTTAAAGTTTTGGTTTATACTGCTAAAAAAAAAAACTGAAGAAAGATCCAGAATGATGCATTTTTGGTGCTCTACATACGCACCTTACAAGTAAGCCTCAATAGTATTTAATGTTTACATGTTCATCATTTTTATAACACCCCGTTTCCAAGGACAACACGCACTTGTACAGCATTTGAAATCTACAGCGTGCCTGGATAGCCCTGTGGCTAGGACGCTAGCATTCGGATCGTGCGTACGCGGATTCGAAAGCCACGTCGCCAAAATATTTTTCGTTAGCAATTTCTCTCTTTCGCTTTTTTCTCTATTCTGTATTTGTTCCATCGCTCAACAGAGTTATTTTTACATGAATTTCTTTCTTTGTCTCTCCTTCTGTGTACTCACTCTCTTGCCCATCAAACTTATTGCATCCCACGCCGGGCAAATGGGCGTGAGTGCTCCGGGAGCGAAGAAGACAATGAAGAAGAGGACGAACACAGCGCGTGCCGATTTATGATGACGATAACTTTTGTGCACAGCCGGCGGCCTTTCTCAGAGTACAAACAGGTCTGCCGGTAGCATTTCATTAGTTCATTTCATGGTAGTTAGTCATTTCTATAATACTACCGTGCCAAAGTGTTTTCGTCAGGGCTTAACATTTTTTTCCAAAGGCGACATATTTGTAGTATTTCTCATAGTATTTTTAGCAAAACAGCCGTTCTGGATAGATTGTCTCTAGCCCACATGACTAGTTATCACCAAACTACTCTCAATTAGCCCAACTAGCCAAACACCAAAATACTATCAACTAGCCTATTGGGCTAGTTAGGCTAGTTGTTAGTATGTAGGGACATATGTAATGTTGTACACCTTGCTTTCGCTCGGGCTACAGTTAGAGTTGGTACGTTCTAACAAGAAAAAAATAGAAAATGTACGCACGAAATGAACATTGTTTCTGGGAAGTTCGTTTTGAGTTCTGGGGACGTTGATACGGCACGCGAAGCCATGCTTGAAATAAGCAGGAATATAGATAGTACGAGTCGTGCACCTGGAAACCCCAAGGACATTACTTCCCTTGGTTGTGTGGTAGATTTCGGTTGCCATTTCAGTTGCCATAAACGTCTTTAAGCTTACGTATCCAAGGAGGCAACGCAAGCATTATTAATTAAAACATCAAAGGAGATATGTCATGTTGATGTAAAGGTGCAGTTAGCATTATTTGTTTTGCGCTAAAGACAAAATATTGGTTGTTGATATGCGTGCGTATATAAATAGATTTCAGCATCACTTCATGGATAATTGCTGTCGAAGCAAAGCTGGTATAAGCAATTATTATTGCTGGTGTTTGAATTTGAACTACAATAATCAAGGTGCGTATTGTACTCGCCAGTTTAACGCCACGTTAAACTCCTTCACTTGTATAATGCATTTTGTTGTATAATATATAAATATTCTGGCTTATATGCAGGCAACTTGCTTCAGCTTGCTCGCAGATAACGCAGAACAAGATCTACAAAATTATGGCTTCTACTCAGGCAGCCATTTTCAGCTTGCTGTTCATTGTTTCGATTTTCCTAACAGGATCAAATGGTTTGAACGATGTGGAGTCTCGAAGAGATACCTTAGGTAGTTATGTTTACTCGTTTTTTATCGCTCTAGGGTTAAACGTTTTAGTGTTTGCGGGCACTGATGTATAGGCTTAGTATGAGCCACAGTGATATCAATTGTTTGTGAGACATTTTGTGCGGAATCTGGTCATCAGCATAACCTACAAGGGTGGCACTCAAGAATAGCGCAGAGTTTTGCGTAGTTTCTATTGTTCAGTGTAAATAAGAAAAATTATGACAGAATAGCAATTTTTAGTGTCTGAGCTAGATATTGTTCAAAACACGTGTGCGATGCCAGGTTTAAAATGTTTGTATGCTAAACTGAGGATTCTGAAATTTTCTGGCCTTGGGGAACCTCTACGGCTTTTCCACAGTACCGCAGAACCCCTATCATTTAGAGCACATCTCTTAGGCATCCGTTCCCACGTTGAGCGTCGTCTTCGTTGGCCTCGGCGTAACAGATAGACATGTAAAATAAAATCAGAAAAAAAATCCGGGTCCGAATGAGATTTGAACCGGATTCTCGCGTGGCGGTCGAGTATTCTAACACAGAGCGACGCTGGTGCTTGAAACTCATTTGCAAAAAGACCCTATACAAGGTTCATGTCAGATAAAGAATCGCGTTAACCTAGGTAATATAGTGTGGCAAAGAGTGAAACAAGAAATGGGCCTCACACAATACTATTTGAGCAACGTGTGTGTAGTTAAAAGCATCTCGATACAACGCGCTGAGAGGCTTGATAACGCCTCTGGACGTGCTCAACCACCGCAATAACACTGCCAGCGTTGGCCTGTTCTCTTATTTTTAATATCGAAGGCCATCACCGTTGATGTTGAACTTCCGATATTACAAAGACTTGCGATTCCCCCCACACCGCTCCGCGAGTCGCCTAAAGCGCCCGACAACTATGCAGTGCATGCTTCAGGCACCCCGCAGCGTGAACGATGTGGTCACGCAAACGAGGCGCCGGACCTACTGAGGCCTGTTCTTTTTGCACAACAAAAATGCAGGTATGTCGGCAGTACAGCTAAACAGCCTTAGACCAATCGTAAACCTAAGACAAAATGCCCGTGTAGCCAACAGCCGGCACGACGCGACGCCTCTTATTCGTATCAAAGCGCTCGCTGCAAGTTTTGATTACCAAAGCGACATACAACATGGGAAAATCACCGTGAATGAGAACTGAGCCACGTGATTGCCGACGCACCATGAGCCACGAATAAAGCTCCGAGGTACCGTTAATGTCTTTTAAACTGTTTGAACGCTCACGAGCATGAATTACGACCGCTCCGCGAATTCTGTCAGCACGGGTCACCACAAGTTTGATGGCGCGCACTAGACGACGAGTATTCAGTTACCACATGGGTCTCTCGTTACCCTCACACATCCGATCTGCGGTGACTTCGCTAAATGCGAAAATGTATCCGAATTTACTTATCTAAATAATTAAGTTATTATATATTGAGGTAAACCACCAGCGGGTCGCATTCATTCTGGCCGCTCGTGGAACTCCAAGATGTCTCTTAAGGAACCACTGGTTTTCGTTGAAAACCAGTTTAAGTAAACATGCCTTAAGCAATCTTAAATTGCAAAAGTTTAGATAGCTGGGCCGGTTGGTATGGATCCATGGAAGTAAGCAGCGCGAAAATCAAGACGACGCACACAGGAAGGAATGACACGAACAAGCGCCGACTTTCAACTAAGCTTTATTTTCATAAACTTCATTTTATCCCAAGATCCGAAATTTCCTTATCATGTAATGTCACCGACGCTTGACTGGCACATGCTTGCGTCAGTTTGGAAATGTGTGCGGCCTAAGCAAGTTCACGTGCTTTTTGGCTTCTGTGTAAATACAAAATAGATGTAGAACCGAAAACAGGAGTGCATTCGCACTAGTGGCAATGCAGTGGTAAATGTGAACTTGCCGGGCATTTCAACGAATTCCACTGCTCCCGTAATGCCACAGAAAGACACCGCCTTCTCTGCCCACACATATGCACGGTTACATGCCAACGAACTGAAGAAACAACGATGGCGCAGGAAGATACGTAGCTATCGACATGCTTTACAGTGCAACCCAACCTTGTTTCAACCTCTTGATACTTTACGCGGCGGTCCACTTTGGCGCCCAGTCTGCTCAACTTGTTTTGCGCCGATATTAAAACGTGCACATTAGAATGGTAGGCCACTCTCTTGAGTCGGTGAGTGAAAGCATGAATGCATGGTAGTAAAGCAAATTGTTTGCGTGTTTTGTAGTTGGCTTCTGTTGATTAGTGCTGCCTTTTTATTTTTAAGTAGCTTCTCGCAAGGAGCTGGGTTTCCGCAAGAGATGCTCTCTGCTACTCTTAGTTAGGCCCTCGTTAAATTCTGGCTATATCCAGGAAACTAGACGAAAAATGTCGGGTTTGCTGCGTATATATAGCACTTTAAGCGGGACCTGAATAATACTGTACTTAAGAGAAGCTAATTAAAGAGTTGGTAACCAGCCCCATGTAGAAAAATTGTAATGAAGAGAAATATGCCCACTTCTGCCATGTGAACATGCGGCCGCAATAATTTTACGAGTACGTGCTATAAAAAGGAAGTTAAAGAGGTTAGAACATCCGTTTCAGCTGGTTTCAAATTTTCGCGCGGCCTCTTCACCCTTCTCCGCCACAGGGAAGGGAAGGCGTAGCCTGTCATCCTGACTCCGCCCACTTCGGCAACGTGACACGACATCAGCAATTGACGTCATCGGCGAGCTCGATGAGTCACAATGCATTTCCGCTCGCTGTGGCTCCTGGTTGTCTATTGTGTACATTGTCGCACGTGCTCCGTAACTTGACGGGCAGTTTTCGGCTCTTCGGTATTTTTAAACCTTTCTGATAGTTCACAATGCAGCGGCAATGCGTGCTTGCTTTCCAAGATGACTAGTGGGCGCGAAAGAAAAGCGTCGAGAACCCCACTTACCGCGCGTGCATTGGGAAAACCAAGCAAGCGCGACCCAACTGCGCTATTCCCCCTCTCCCTGCTCGATTTTCAGCCGACATCTGAAGAACGCTTCCTCCAGGTGTTACTCATGTCGAAGGCGAAATGCGTGCAGGTGCTACGCAGTGAAGGAATATATGCGCGACAACCCGACAACTGCGTGGCCGAAACCGCATCACCGCAGGGCCAATAAGCAAGATGCAGTTTCGTAGTGGTGGGCGGACACAGAAACCGACGTCAACTTTGTGAGACGTGGTTTAGACCAATCGACGAGCTCAGTGGTACGTCAAGTTGCCGATGGACAAGTTTGCGTCACTGGGCGTACTAGGGGGATTGGTCAGGCGAAGGAAAGAGGCGCGGGAAGTGTTTTTTCTCTAAACAGAGGGTCTGGGCGGCGCGCAGCGCTGTAATATTCGGAAAATGTGATTGCCGTGGTCTACTTTACTAATTGATGAGCTTGCTTTGTTGGTGTAAAAAAAGCCAGAGTCTGTTTACTGGACTATTAAGAAAATAAATAAAGGCAGCATAATGAACCTAAGCCCGCTAAAGAAACGCACAAGAAATTGCTGTTCTACTAAGCATCAGCGACCAAGGCTGGCAGGAGAATCCTTGACGAGATTGGAATGGCCCCTACAAATATGGATAACGAGGAACAACACTGATTCTGGAAACGAGGGCGACCTACATAGTGGGGCCCTTCCCCCGAAACGTACATTCACAGTGCAACGAGGGTAGACGTAAAAGCAGTGCACTAGCCATCTTGAGGAGAGTTTTAAAGATTACATGGACTCCGCCATCTTTGTGAATGCACCGGGGTGGGCGCCTCGGTAAGGGCGGCCATGCCGGTTGTCACGCAGCAAACTGCGGTAGCGTGTTTGACCCAGAGCATTCCCACAGTTACACCCAATCGAGGGAGGCAATCAGAGCTCCCGAATCGGGCAACCTCGCTCGAGAGTATCCCTCTATTCAAGAAGAGATGCCTAGTCCCAATTCACATGTTATCACTTGGTTCGCCGCACACATGGGGCAGAGCGTCTTCGTAGGCTTCCAAAGCCTCAACAAGTTAGCCCACGATGGTGCGCGAGAACTCACGCGCCGGGACGGTGTGGAGCCTTCGGAGGGACAGGAAGGAACTCCGCAGAACGATACACTTCTCACATTTAATGAAATCACCTAACATTACCAACCAGACGGGAGAGTCTACCCTATTCCTCACCCGAAGCTCAGCAGAGTTCAGCCAGCTACTCTGATAATGTCGCAGACAGGGTCTTCCCCGTCGCGGGGCTTCCTCAGTAAGCTATAATCGGACGTCCACCGTGTCTGCCCTGACTGCAGTGAATCAATTCGTTGCATGGCTTACGTGCTCTGGACTAACAACCTTCTCTCCATTGAAGCCGAATGGCAGGAGGCAGTCAGAAGCACGGCACTGTGAAAACATGCTCACGCTATCCAGAAGGCCCAGGAAAGGGCAGACTGTGACGGAGTTCTGTCCTCTACGTGGGCGCGGCCACCGGTTACAATGACCTCCCATTAGGGGGTCCTGTCTGTAACTTCCCAGGATTAAAAAAAAGTTCGCTGTCTGTCTGTCTACCATACATCCATGGTTTCACTCATGACTCAAGACGCTGGCATACCACTATGATGTAGACGTTTTAATCTCGGTGTGAAACAAGTTGAGGAGACCGAGCGTCAAGGTGGACCGCCACGTAAAGAATAATGAGTTTGATTTAAGGTTGGCTTGCACTGTAAAGCATGTCCATAGCTACGTATCTAGCTGCGCCAGCGTTGTTTATTCAATTTCTTTGTCATGTAACCGCGTATATGAGGGGAAGATAAGGCGGTGCCTTAATGTGCGATTAAGGGAGCATTACAGTTCATTGAAAGGCCGGCAAGTTCACGTTTATCGCTGACTTACCGCCACTGTGGTTGTACCCCTCTTTTCGGTTCTACATGCATTTCGTAGAAAGAGAGATGCAAAAAATCAGCTGAATTTCTTGATGCCGCACACATCTCCAAACTGACGCAAGCATGTGTCAGCCAGGCGTCGGTGACACTACCTGATAAGGAAATTTCGTATCTTGGGATAACATGAAGTTTGTGCCATCGGTGTGCTTCGGTTTTTGAGCGAAAAACGACCTGAATTTTTTTTCTTTGCGCATGTACCGCTCGGCTCGGGGATGCATGCATTTAAGTTTTACTTCTCGTTAAAAAAGCTTAGCTAAATGTCAGCGCTTGTTCTTGTCATTCCTTCCTGTGTGCGTCGTGTTGCTTTTCGCTCTGCTTACTTTCATGAAACAATCTTGAAGATGTTACTAACAGCGCAAAAAAGGACGAAGGACCAGGAAGAAACACAGACAAGCGCTGACTTACAACTGAAGTTTATTTCCGAAACGAGACAGAATATAAGGAAGCGGCACGTGGACAAAAAAGATTGCAAAGCACTTATTTGCAAAAAACACAAAACAGTGTTATCAGCCCACATCACTTGCGGTGGTCATGCGCACGGGACATGTATCGAACTTCTTTTTCCATCAAGGCAATGGACGGGACACTCACGCACTTATTGCCAAGTTTCGCCATTTCTGCAGCCTCAATTATTTCCCGCGTTAATTGAGAAGCAGATCGCCCCACCACACAGCACCTCTCGAATAGGGGTTTACACTCAACAGAGTCACACGTGCTGCAATGAAGGGCTAAGTGTCCACTGTTCATTTGCCGAACATTGTTGCTATGTTCGCGCAACCGGTCGTTCACACATCGGCCAGTTTGACCAACACTGCTTTCCGCACGTTAGCGGGATGCTATAGATCACGCCCTCTACACATTCCGTGTAACGGTTCCGATGCTTCACCTGGCAACCAGGTTCCTTCTTTTCTAGAGAAGTGGTTTTTGCAGCCAACCTGGAAAGCGTCTGGGGGGCACTAAATGCCACGCGAACATTAACGCGTTTGGCTATCTTTTTTAGACCGTGGGAAACACCGTGGACATAAGGCATAACGGCCGTCTTCATTTTGGTACAGTAAGGAGTACCAGATCCCCGCTCACCGAGGTTATGGTGAGACTTGATACTTTTTAGTATAGTCTCAGCCACCGAAACGACCACATGCCTTGAATAACCCGCATGACCACCGCAAGTGATGTGGGCTGATAACACTGTTTTGTGTTTTTTTGCAAATAAGTGCTTTGCAATCTTTTTTGTCCATGTGCCGTTTCCTTATATTCTGTCTCGTTTCGGAAATAAACTTCAGTTGTAAGTCAGCGCTTGTCTGTGTTTCTTCCTAGTCCTTCGTCCTTTTTTGCGCTGTTAGTAACATTACGGATCACCAACTTGCCCAACGAATCGCTCTCTTAAATCTTGAAGAGTGGGGATGCCCCTACAGCGAATTAGTTGTCAAGAGAGGTTAACTTTCAATGTGAGCTTTTCCTGAGCATTTGATTAACGTTTGTAGGGTCGCGTCAGCCAAATTTCTTATTCCAATGTCACGGGTTCTCTCATTTCTTACCCGCTACAATATTACTTCCTAAATGTTTTTTTTTTTGTTTTTGTGGGTTTCAATTATATCGTAGCGATCTTCGTAAGCGCCACTAATGGTTTATGTAGAAAGCGCTAATAACGGCCTTCTTAACAGAACAGTTTAGGAAAATTATTTTAAAGTTTAGGGGAAACATGGAAGCTAAAATATCAACAACGTGAATTCACGTTGATTTGACCTGCGCCCATTTTGTCTACACCATGAACTTGGTAACATGAAGAACGTGAAAGAAATTCCCGGCGCACAACGTAAAGCTATAAAAGTCCATTATCTTGGCTAGGTGTTTCTTCCCGGAGTTTCTCTTTGCTTGCTACTTTCAACACATACCGGCAACTAACCCATAAGTGTGTGCTTGACTCGTTTGAAGGATAGACTTCTTTGTTATACGTTCTAATGTGAGAGGTCCCAAAACATCTGTGAAGCATAACCTTGTCAACCTACGCCCGTTTAAGCGCTTCGACAGCTGAAGCTATTCGTTCACAGTACCCAAAAAACATGAGACACATACCTATCAGTTGCACATAGGCACATGTGTGTGGACAGAATGCACATACCTGTCAGTTTTCGCTGTACATCTGGTACCTAAGAGCAATGAATGTTTCACTCATTATTTTTCCAGGTTGCAACAAGCGAATGGATCGTTGCCGATACTCGGAAAGTAAGAGTTTTCTCATCATTATACGCACTGCGTTTTTGGTAGTCCATATTTGTAGCTAAGCAGCCACAGTGACCTCAGTGTAGTGTGTCTATTAGTCTACAAGTAGCAGCGTAGCACGCCATCCTCCAAGACTTTTCCCGGTTTGAAGCGCCCCTGCGGGTTGCCACGCAATGTGCAGCGCACCAATATGCACAACATATGGACCCCTGCAGGCCCGCCGCATTTCTGCCGCGCCCGTCACCTCACACCGAACAACATGCGCGTAGCCAAAGCAGAGCTGCGCAGAAGCCACGTCCCGCGAATGAACCACCCGCCGCACCGACGGGTCATGGGCTTCACAATTTTACCTGCTCCCGAGGAAGACCAAAGGTTGGCGACCCTATGGAGGTTACAGTGCGCTCAACGCCCGTACCATCCCGGGCAAGTACCCCGTCCACCACATATAGGACTTCACCCATCGCGTTGACGGCTGTCATCTCTTCCGCGTGCTCGGGTGCTATGAAGGATGGCCCGACTTTGGCGGGCTAACCACCTTTTGAACGAGCTAACAGCACGCAAATATCAAATCTATTCCTCAGCGCGCTGCGTTCGTTTGGTTACGACGGAATGCCGCGTCACGTCAAGGGCGGTCAACAATGTTGGGCCGTGTCTTCAAACCAGATGCATATTCATTTGTTTGTCGTTCCATTGAGTGCAGAAGTGCACCCATGCTAGCAAAGTGTCACAAAGTTTTAATAACGATATTTTAAATGCGAAGCATTTTTAGCGAACCTTAGAGCACTTTGAGCGTTCCTGTTTATCTATCTATCTATCTATCTATCTATCTATCTATCTATCTATCTATCTATCTATCTATCTATCTATCTATCTATCTATCTATCTATCTATCTATCTATCTATCTATCTATCTATCTATCTATCTATCTATCTATCTATCTAGCCGCCTACGTCTGGGTTCGCTCGTGATCACCTCTTCAGCTTTGTGTAGACCATAATTAGTATGGGAGGGTAAGAGTCTTTGCCGAATATGTCTGGCTGGTCATGACATGAATAACGTGAAAATCTTCTCGCATACGTCGCCAAGCCCTTTCCTCCACACACGTGTGGCACATACCCGTATACCACGGGCCGCGGTATGCAGGTATGCGCCACAGGTGATTGACAGTCTATATCTGCCCACGGACGGTGAGAACACACATTAGTTATTTAAATGCGAGAGCGTAAAAAATGAGACCGGTAGCGTTGACCCGACGAATGCAAAGAATAAATATCAGGGTCCCAGCACGAATCGAACCCAAGGATTTCGCGTGGCAATCAAGTGTTCTACCATAGAGCCAAGCCAGGTTTCGTAACTGCTTTGCAAAATGACCCTTCGCAGGCGTAATGTTGGTGAGACGTCAGTTGTGGTTGCACTGCTGGCTATCTAATTTTATAAACATTGCATACGGACTCTTATCATGCAGGCGTCAGGCCGGCTTAACGTCAATTGTAGTTAAGCGCCTTTCACTGAACTTGCTCTGCGGAGCATTATCCAAGGCAGATCCTTGCAAGCACAAGCGCTACATATCAGCTTACCGCTTCTGGTGTTGGTAGTACCTATGTTGCTGTTGGCATCGTTACATATCTGTAAACAAGCGATTATATAAAACCTATGCGGATGTTCAGTATGTATGTGCGTAAACATTTGCACGTATCTTTATCGTTATTTCGTAAGGTTTCGCTCATAAAAAAGCACCACAAGCAGCGTCCCTCCAGCGAAGGGTTCACAGCTCGAACACACATCCGCAAGAGAGACGATAAGGACACACAAGCGCTGCGCTCAGTGTCTACCGCTTTTGTGTCCGTGTCTTCGCTTTAGTGGGTTCTCTCTAGCTGTTACCCCTTTGCTTTACATTGAACCAGCTCGCCCAAACAGAAGTCTTGATGAATTCCCTCCGCATGTTTCCCTCTGCATGCTTCGCATAACCTCGATGCCCATGGTACATGGGATCTGCTGATTTTTTTAGAAGTACGGGCTGTTTAAATTACTTTTCAAGCGTTTGATGTCTGCACTAAGTGTCATTTAGAATAATCAGCACCGTGGCTGGAGCTAATCGCTGGGGCCACCTGTGTAATGATCAAGATTGGCCTGTACATTCTAACGCGTTGCTCAGCCGGCGTGCGCCATCTTCGTCCGCTTATTAATCGTCTGCTCGCTTTCCGAGCACGCGCGCCCAGCTCATTAGCTAGTTGGCTGGGAGGTAGACCTAGGTAATTGAGTCAGGACATGCTATGACCAAGCGAATTAAGCAAAGTCATGCTAAGGCCAAGCTAATTAGGCCACTTATTACTAAGAACATGCAAATGAAGCTGTGTAAAGCTAAGAACAAGCAAATTGTGATCATGCTAATTAGCACGAGAATAATTAGTGTGCACTAACTAAACCCAAGCTAATTAGGACCTTACTCACTAAGGTAGTCCTCATTAGGATTGTGCTGATTTGGGTTATGACAGTACGATGTAAATAAAACCTTACTAATTAAATAGGTGTAATTAATGCCGATGTAATAAAGACATTAACAATTAAGATATAACTATTGAATGGCACGTTCACTAAGACCTAGCTAATAATACCACCAAAATTGAGACCAAATTGACGTGATCACTCCGAACAGACCGAATCGACTGAGCAGACGAGCCACATTAAAAGCTAGAAAAAGCTAAGTGATCGGAATCTGCTCCGATTGCTCCAGCCTTGCACAAGTAGTGTGAGCTGACCAATTTATTTTATATGCAAAGGAGCTGCTGCTAGCGTCCACAGCATGAAACGCTTGACAGGCACACCTGTGCCAAGACAGTTGCGAGTGGCACTTGGGCCTTTCAGAATGAACGAGCTTGTACCCCAGATCACGCGTCAATGAGTTTGATTGATAGACGCCCACGGCAAAGATCGGGTCCGCCCACCACGTTTACTCTTACCGAGGACCAGTGCTCACGCCACAATGCCAGCTAGGGGCACGATTCATCTATGAGCCTATTCGCACAGACTATGCACACACGCACGAAGAACTAAAGCTTATATCATCACGTGGCTACGACGTCTCGCATTCAATTTCACTGTGCTCACGACGTACCACTCACGCCTAAAGTCACTGGAAAGGGAAAAGTACCGCGTTCGTTTTCTCTTCGCCGCAGTGCCCTTTTGGCGGCTTCGCCACATAATGGTCCAGCTCGCTCGCCTCGCTAGTGTCTCCCGGCCGCCGGGGCTCGACGCTTTGAAGGGCGATTGTTTCTATAGCTTTAGAAAAGCGTGCAGGTACATTAAAACATCCCGTATGGTTTTCATACTTCATCACAAGCCTGTCGAGGCATCGAAGAAGGCCTGGGTGCTGCGCTTTTAGGTGCAGCTGCCGTCGGAAAACGGGCAAAGCCGTCTTTGCTATTCCCAGCGGGAAAAAGGATGGCAAGCGACGGGCTGTGTGGCTGCACAAAATACGGCGCGAAAAATTTGTTCCCACGACTGATACCCGCCTTAGTGAGGCAAGCGTTTCATTGAGAATTCGCAAATGTTGTTTAGGGAAATGTTTGTCTTCGCTGTCTTAGTGCACCTTGTTTCGCGTGGTTGCGGCAAAAGGTTCATGCACAATAACATTGCCGGGCAGCTTTCAATTATGTATGGCGTAAAATTGACACCTTTGGTGTCATTGACACCAAATTGACACAATAACGTTGAGTGCGCCGTGAAAACTGACTGCTAGATTAGTACTGCGTGAAGTGACTGTTTGACAAACATAAATATTGTTGGTTACCATGAAACTAATGGCACGCGTGTCATGTAAGGCATGATTTACATGCCATGCTCACGGTGCACCCGCGGCTCGCTCGCTGGCTTGATATGCACCGAGATTGGTAGCGCGTGACGTGACTGTGTAATTGTGCCTTTTGTGTCGATCCGGCAGATCCCACGCATTGTGCGATTCAATCTAATGCGAAGCAGCCAGCAAAGAGCTTCCGATATCGCCGTGTTCGTCCTTGAGGCAGATGACGTCATTCATGTCATGACATCTATTTCACTATATATCTCATGTTTGTCATGCGTGCTTGCACGTAGCCTCTAGCTGGTATATCCAACGCATGACCTGTAATTTATGTTCGTCACACACCCACGTCATGCCTTACCAAATTTGGTATACATCCAGTTAACAAAACGGCCGGAAGCGCACAAAGACAGTGTAATGTAAACCATGCCGCACATGCCATGCATGTCATGATTCTCACGTTACCACGTGAGAATCATGATTCATGTTCATCATACAGTCACCTCGCGTTATTCCAATTTGGGTGTATATCAAGCTAGCAAACCGGCCGCGAGCGCACCATGAGCGTGCCAACTTAGTGATCCTGTATATGACATGCGAGTCATGATTTTCATGTTACCACCTGTCACTAACGTTCGTCATACAGCAATATCTCGTCATAATAATTTTCGTATATAATTATTTCATTAAGCGACCGCGAGCGCCCCGAGACCATGCCATGTAAATCATGTTTTCCATGGTATGCCTGCCATATGATTTGCACGTTATGACCGGTAACTTATGTTCGTCATACACACTTGTCACGCCGTATCAATTCTGGTGTGTACCAAGCTAGCGAAACGGCCGCGAGCGTGGCATGTAAATCATGCCGTACATGGCATACTTGTCATTATTTTCATGTGACCACCTGTAGTTTATATTCGTCATACAGTCATGTTATGCCATAACAAATTTGGTATACATCCCATTAACGAAACGGCCAGGAGAACAAATAGTCGTGGGCGGCTAGATAGATAGATAGATAGATAGATAGATAGATAGATAGATAGATAGATAGATAGATAGATAGATAGATAGATAGATAGATAGATAGATAGATAGATAGATAGATAGATAGATGAAAGGGCAGGTACGCCTAGTACTTTCCTTTTTTATTGACTTCACGAATGCCTTCGATAGTTTACATCATAAAATACTTCTTGCCAAACTTTAAAACTATGGGATTCGAGCACGTGCCGCTGGACTCGTGAACTTGTATTTGGCGCATCGACGTCAATACGTTAAAGTTAATGGGCACTCATCAGAAACGCTAGGTATTACCTCAGGTGTGCCGCAGGGAAGCTAGCTGGGGCCTTTTCTGTTTAATTTATATATTAACGACATCCACAATATTCATGATGACTCATTTTATGTTATATATTTGCGGATGACACCAGTGTATTTTTCAGCGGTAAAAATCCTGACGAACTGATAAGAAAAGCTAACGAAATGCTTACCACACTGGAAGGCTGGTCGAAACTAAACGCGCTAGAAATTAATGCAGCCAAAACGAAAGCGCTCATTTTCCGCCTGAAGGGTAAAGCTGTATCATTTCGTGAATCTTTGACTTATAGCTCAAAAAACATAGAAATCGTAGCAGCCTTTAAAACCCTTGGTGTTTGGTTTACGGAAAAGTTGCTGTGGTATATGCATGGCAACCACGTTTGTTTACCTGTCTCGCGTTTCGCTGGTCTCTTATACCGCAATAACTGCTTTCTTCCAACTAATATCAAATTGTTGCTTTTCAAATCGTTGTTTATGTCTCAAGTGAATTATTGCCAACTTGTATGGGGCACTGGCACGCACAAAACCTTAAAGGAGCTCTACGTCCTACAAAAGAAAGCTTTACACATCATTTATAACTTAGCCAGAGATCACCCTTCTGCACAGCTCTTCCGACCTGCCGATATCCTAACGGTTTTACAGCGAAAGATGTTATGAGATCATTTCACCTGCCGTTTTTGGCGCCGTAGTTGTCCGCCGCCGCCGCTGCCGCCGCCGCCGCCGCCGCCGGTGTCCGTAACCAGTATCGCTCGAAATAAGAAAAAAAAAAATAGGATGGAACGAGGTTCGAACCTGGGCCCTCTGCGTGGGAGCACAGTATTCAACCTGTGAGCCATACCGGTGCTTGAAACTGCTTTGCAAAAAGGTCATATACAGGCTTCATGACGGGAAGGAACCGCATTAGCATATGCAATATAGCGTGGTAGAAGAGTAAAATAAGCACCAAGCGTCGCACAACGCGAATTCTGTAACCAGGCGTCACACAATGCGACTTGCGCAACGAGTAGGTTGTGAAATGCTTCCAACCCATTACAAAGGGATCTGCCATAATTCTTCGTCGTCATCAGGCACAGCATCAACAAAGTGCGCATAATGCCTTACATGCGTTTAGCAGGTGCCACGGCTCTGTGTAAAATGACGAAAAATGGCACAGTGCCTGCTGCCCTACTTCGCAAAAATTACAACTATTCAGAGCGTAGTGGGTTCCTCGCAAGTGCACTTGTGTTGGTTTCCAAGGAAGCCCATAAGCGCATGATCCATTTCCTCGAGGTCTCAGTAAAACTCTTTGCCCCCCCCCCGTCTCTCTCCCACGTCAACGTATGTTATACGTTGACGTATAACGTTATGACGTTATGACGGGAGAGGGAAATAGCGAGCGGGCGTCACCCAATGCAAATTACATAACTGGTGGGCCGTTTAAAGCTTCCAACCCATCACAAAGGGCTGAGCCATAATTCTTCATCGTCATCAGTCATCGCGTCAACAAAGTGCACATAATGCCTTACAGACGTGTAGCTGGTGCTTCGCTTCTCCGCAGAATGACGCATAACGGCGTAGTAGGTGCTTCCCAACTTCACAAAAATTGTGATTTATGGCGTAGTGGGTATCTTTCTAGTGTACTTGTATTGTAGCCCCAAGAGAGCTTACAACGCCGCTCTTCCAGCTTTCGCTGTGAATGTGGTGCGGTTTCAGCGCAGGCCTGGCGTTTTTTTTAATACGTATACATTACGCCTTGTTCCTAGATATAAATATGAAATAAAGAACAATATTCCAACGCTTGCAGATTTGGCAGAGTTAGCTTAATACTCTTCTTCGTATCCCTTACGGCTCATGAGAAAGTACGAAACAAGAACACCACGCACAAATTACGGGACCCAGATGCTAAGAGTAATTTTGCCCTCTGTGTTAAATCTTTTATCGCAAAATGATTTTGATATTTCTTGTTGCAGGCCTGCGCTTCATGCTTTTTTCGTGAGCTGATACCTAAAATGTCAGCTTTGAACTTATCTTTGATGTATGTTATTTATTGCGTGCACCTGATGCGTTCTTTTTTGTGACTATGTGCGTGAATAATCTATGCTCCCTGCGTGTTTATACTTAGGTACGCCAGTTTTTTGTACACCGTCACTGCATGCTGAACTGTAATCGGCTGGGAAGCCTAGTCAAGCTCACAAGAGCTTTTTTCTTCCCATGCCCTCTGCTTCCTGAAGTGGAAAATAAAACGATTGATTGATAGATAGATAGACACTACGTTGAAACTCGCGGAAGATCGCTAAAGAATGCTTCGCATTTAATAAATGGCGACAGCCGAGCGCGTAAATGCCGCGTAGTTCACATTTCTTTATCGCGTTAGTACGCGTGCGTGCACGTGTAAGAAACTGAAAACTGCCGCCATTTCTTTCCTAATCAGGTAAAGAACAACGGCATGATTCATTCGGGGCTGCGAAAGCACACGCAATGCGTAAAACATGCGTTACTCCGCGTGAAATCAACACCGCGCCGCCGCAGCTTCGGCCGCGCTGGTACAAATATGGCGGCGGGCAGGACGGTCGCGGTACTTTTCCCGTTCCAGTGATTTTACTCACGCCATGAAGCAAGCACCCTTGTGGCATTTGCGGCGAGAAAGGTGATTGTTTACTTGTTTGTGGAGACATTGTTTCTTGCGATTCGTTAAGGCAGAAAAAGTTTCAGTCGTGCAATGTAAGTTGCAGTAACCTGTATATTTATTTACCTGTAACATTCGAGGGAAGCGAAACGAGCTGCACGAGAGTGCTGCGTGTGTACCCTTGCTGTACTCGAGATTGGAAAATTCCATGCTGCAGGTGGAACGAAAAAACTTGCCCAAAAGAGCGCAAATGCCCACGAACTCGCCTGTAGGAGGCGTGATATTCAATTTGCAAAATATAATCACACTGATGTTTCTGTACTAATAAATGCTGAATGAATGACGGCGCTCACGGGTTCGCACGCGGCGTTCCTTTGAAAACCGCTGCGAATGCCGCACATGGATTTGCTACGCCATGATCGTACTTTTAGCTGTTTTTATCAACGTGGTCATCGCGCTTCGCCCTGTCTTCCTACCATGACCACCGCAGTGCGAGCTCGGAGCAAACTCGTGTTCCCGAGAAGTGCGGGCCATCCTGCTTGGCTCCGCTGGACTTCGTGAAGGCCTACACAAAGATGCCAGTCAGTCCAGATGACGTCATGAAAAGCGCAGTCATTACCCCGTTCGGCTTGTTCCGGTTTATCTTCATGAGTTTTGGCCCTAGGAACGATGGACAAACCTTCCAACGCTTTTTGGACGAATTCGTCCATGACCTCGACTTCTGCTTCGTCTATCTTGGCGACATAGTCGTTTTTTTCCGTAATGCCGAAGAACATCACAGCCTCATTTATCTACTGTTCCAACGCCGTGATGACCACCTTCAACTCATCAATGTCCAAAAGAGCACGCTCGGCGCTTTCATTGTCAATTTCCTCAGTCACGAAATTCCATCATACTGAACTGGACCCTTACCACAGCACATCTCAGTCTTTCAAGGTTACACTCAACCTACCACCGCTAAAGACCTTTTCCGCTTTCTCGGCTTGCTCAATTTTTAAACGAGTTCCTTGCCGCGCGTAGCCGACTAACATGAGTTCTCGGCTGGTCTAGGAGAAAACCAATGCATCACACGGACACCTACTTTTGGAGCAACCATTCCAAGAATGCAAAGCTGCTGTCTGCACCGACACGACTCTCTCTTTTTTCGGGGCAGACGCTCCTTTGTGCCAACACCTTAGGACCCAAGAGCGTTGCCGTTGCCCATATTTTTCTTTCATCTAATCGGCTTTCCCACTAAATTTGCGCTTTCGGTTATATTAAAACCCCTTTTCATTTATGTTTATTGGCTTTATACCTGGTATGCTTCGGCAGGTACAGGTTTTTCCCATGCCTTTATTTTTGCTTTTTATTTTTATCGCAACAATGGGAATGAATTTTACTGGGGCAGACGCTCCTTTGTGGCTCTTCACGGACGCATCTAGCCTCGCCCTTGACGCCACCGTTATGCAACGACTGGACAACACCTGGTATCCTTTGGCTTTCTTATCCAAGAATGTCTCAGCTTTGATAACTGTTTATTTTATTACAAGGTACCCCTGTCACTCAGCTAGATATACATGATCATCTGCATATCCTATGAACCGGTTACCAATGGCGGACAAGTTTTTTTCGCCTGCCCACCTAACCTGCTAAAACGGCTGCTTGGGCGAGTTGGTTCATGATCAAGATAGATTTACCAGCGCAAAAAAGACAGGACATTTAGGAAGGACACACACATAGCGCTGCACTCACAACTGATTTATTACTTCGAACGCAGGGCCTTTTTGTAGGCACGCGTCGAAGCAACAGAAAGATAACATCGAGAAAAGAAACGGTGGGAACCACGTGACACTGCTTGCCGAAAAGACAATCTACCAACGGTAACTGCGCAGTCGAAAAATTGTTACGCTACAAAGTACGCCCCCGATATGAAAGAAGTGACACTATAATTGATCTTAAAACCAACCGGCAAGCCAGAAAAGCCATTTCTTATATTTCATTTTAGTTTTTAATGTTTTATACTTTTTATTATCTTTCTTGTGTGGCTGCCTTGGCTTTTCTGGCTTGCCGGTTGGTTTTAAGATCAATTATAGTGTCACTTCTTTCATATCGGGGGCGTACTTTGTAGCGTAACAATTTTTCGACTGCGCGGTTACCGTCGGTAGATTGTCTTTTCGGCAAGCAGTGTCACGTGGTTCCCACCGTTTCTTTTCTCGATGTTATCTTTCTGTTGCTTCGACGCGTGCCTACAAAAAGGCCCTGCGTTCGAAGTAATAAATCAGTTGTGAGTGCAGCGCTATGTGTGTGTGTCCTTCCTAAATGTCCTGTCTTTTTTGCGCTGGTAAATCTATCTTGATCACCTAACCTGCCCTTGCCTTTGCACAAAAACTTTCAACCATGTTTCAACATTTGCTCAATTTGCGTCAAAATATATTTTTCTTATTTGCCACCATCGTTCGTCAAGAGCACGATCTCTACTGCGAGCTATAAGGTACTGAGGTATTTTCCTTTAGTCCTAATTTCTATTTTTCTCAAGATAGATATTTTAAAAATTACACGCTTGTAGTGAACAACACCACAAACGTTGTAACTTGTTGGCTCATAACTTTCCGCATAGGTAAGGGATCCAAATGATACAGTAGTTTGGAGAAAAGGACAAGTTTTACGGTGATAAAGAAATTATGAGCAAAAAAATTGGGGGACCCTTAAGCTTCGCCTTTAAGAGTTGAACGCGATAGCGAAATCCGGCCCCTAGTGCGCACTTCAACCACTAAGTGCATACTTATTAATGTGTATTGTTACACACACGCGCACACAGACACACACGCACGCGCGCGCACGTATGGTACAGGTTTTTTTATCTAAAGCAAGAGTCTCACGGCCTCCAAGATACACGCCGCGCGCCCGCCACCTCGGAGGCCATGAAGAGTCGAGACATATTTCTCACAATGCCTCACAGATGGCAGCACATTACCTAGCGTTTGCCGTTTGCTTGATCAAGCCGGCGTTGGCTTGATATGTTTTCCGCTAGATGGACGTAGTTGTCCATTTTTAGAGCTGTTTGAAAGTTCGTGTGTGTTTTTAGCGGCGATGGCTGCACTATCCCGGCCTTTTCCGGCGTAGTTTGATGGCCTCGCGAATGCACCTAAAAATCGCCGAATGGGCTCGTTTTCGTCGTGACACCTGCCGAACAAAATGCGTTGAAGACTCTCCTTTTACTACATGGCATTTATATAGTGTTTTTCTTCCGAAGCAGCTGCAAGTACTATCGTGGCTTTGTGGTAGGACGCCTGCTTGCCACGCGAGCGGCCCGGGTTCGATCCTCAATGAGGCCGAATATTTTATTCTTTATTTTATTTGCTTCTTTCTCGATTTTTCAGTCACGGACGATTTTTCGCTCACAACCAACGGTGACGACGCCGACACCACAATTTCTGCGACACGAGCTCTCTAACGCTCTCGCGTTAATATTTCGCTGAACTCATGAATTCTAAAGTTGCACTCTTCTTGTGAAGTCTCGTTGTTGAACCTACAACTACTGCGATATTGCTTATAGGTTCAATATAAACATTGTAGTCTTTAGCGGCTCTGAATAATCTCTGTTGTTTCACCCATAGCAGTCTACACTCTCTTACTGATTTTTAGGTGTCATTGTGGACCGAAAGCCATCGCGCTTCTCACTTGAAAACGATACACGCAGCTATTTTCCACGAATTGAGATTAATCACAGAAAAAAGAAACATGGGGACCATCAGTGGGCTCTATGCTACAGCATAACTAAGCACTTGTTAAGTCGATTAATGTGCTGAAATATTGACAGTGACCATAGATTGTCACGCCGCCAAGCGGATGTCAGGAGAACCCCCACGAAGAGGGTCAGCGGTCTACAATCTGGCAGCTTGGGCAACCGTTCCCTAGTTCGTCTGTGCTAGTCCGATTGTTGACGCGTGGGCAGATTAGGAACGCTACGACTTTGCATGCTTCCTGGGTCAGTGAAAAAACCGGGTCCTCCGTGACACGAGAAATCTGATTCGTTATTGCGAGACGTGACGTGGCAAGTAACTCTTTCAATGACAGCGTACAGATATCAGCTTCGCAAGGTTTTCTGTAGCCACGTGGGCTAGTTAAATGTTGCCGTCTGACCTGTTTAGTTGAAGCCACCCTTTTTTACTTGCTTATGGGTACCGTGCATACGTTAGGAGCCGCCGCAGTCGCGCGCTGCTTCCAGCGCCAAAGCACCCACGGCAGCAGATCTGGCGGGATAAGGGGGCAGTCAACGCAGGCGGCGGCAAGCCACTGCGCCGTGTTTTGGTGCTTCGCTTGAGGCGTTTCCTTTCCCGTTTGCTTACAAAAGACGTCAAATTGTTAGCAGCTGACCGACAACGTAGCGTTAGCGCGGATGCTTCTTTTCGCCAAACCTCGTGTATCCTCAGGCGAACGCGGCAACATTAAATACATGAGCTGGCGGAAGACAACGGAGGTGACGAGCCCGTTGAGCAAAACTGCCCACGTGTAACGCGGGCCGTCTCACTCACCAAACAATCACAGCTTATCACCTTCGGGCTAATGCGGCAGCGAACTCAGCAGCTTCAAACTGGCGATACCAGCAATCGCACTGTCACGGCCGCTGAATGAAAAAACGCGTTCCATCGAACGGCCATGGCGCTGCATTCGCTGCGCCGACTTAATCAGTGCAGCCGAGTTCGTCGTCGTGGCTCGTGTTTTGCTGCCATGGCACTGCAAAGCGTGCCAATTATTATTACCTTTGGATTCAGGTAGCTACGTAATATAGTTTCTTCCGAGGAGCTAACCTGAAGAAGGGCAGGGACCTCCTCGAAGCGGGGCACGTTCACGGCGTCGTGGGAGAGGTGTTGCTCGGCAGATCAAGAATCACGGGCAAATGCAACCCCGCAAAAAAATACCCCATTTCTTTACAAAACTTTTGTCGTCGAACGAGTGCGATCCACCGTTCACGCCGATTTCGTTGATATTCTCTAAATAGAAACCGGTAAAACGCGTGCCCGGAGAATTCCTGCAGATGTTATTGCACCCAACAACGCAGCAATTATTCCTGGAGTTCGGCATCCTACTAAGAGCGGAACTGGCACAAAACGAACTGCCCGCGAAAATACCTCGCGCCGTCGTAGCGGGGGCGTGGAGTGAGCAGGGGCGCAATCGCGGAGTGATGTTGTATGCTATATTATTCTTATCGTCCACCACCTGCGGCTGACTGACCACGTTGATAACGCGGACGGATCATCGGTCTGCTCACTGACCAAGCGCGAAAAGCACGAAAAGTATAGTCATCGTAAAAGGCATAGTTCCTCGACTTCACCACATTGCGAGCGCGTCAGAGCATCCCGCCAAATCTGCGCTTGTTGCCGCTAGGGAAGCCTTCGCTCGGGCAGCGGAGTTACATCTGCACGGAGCCTATAGCATTCTTCAGGGTTTTTGTAATGCACGAATTCCATAACATTGTACGCGGAAAGTCGCACGGGCTCGCGATGTGCTCTTCTATAACTAGGTAACCTAAAATTGGCGATATTTCAAAATCGAGCGATTTATCCTTTGTCACAAAAGCGCCGGTATGTATCGTAGGAGCGAGCTTTAGGTCACTCGAAAACGCGTCCGCTCCATGGCTGCTGTGAAGGGAATGCTCTAAACGCCGTCCTTCACCTGTGTGTTGCTTTTATAGCCAGCGCTGCGCCGCTTCGTTTGGTACGTTTGTTGGTAGGTGGCACCAAAGTGCAAGCGGTTTTCTTTTTCAAAGGTTTGAGAGCAAGATGTTCTGCAAACACAACCAGTCACGTTTCTCTAACTGTAAGCATGGTGATGCGGCGTTGTCGTGGTGTTTGTGCGGAGGGAATACTTCTGATTGCTTTCAGCAGTGATGTTGAAAGAAACCATCTCGATGACGAGGATTTTTCGATGGACGTAGAACTCTGGGAAAGCACCGAGAGTGATAGCGACAATGAACGAACTGGTGCTAACTGACGAGAAGCGAGTTCCCCAGCGTGTTAATAAGTCATTCGGATTGTCTTTATTCTAAAATAATCTCGAGCGAGATCAGTATAAAAGCATAGTTTTACTTGTACAATGCATGTAGCGCGACTTGTGGACATTATGGAGCGCAGCATGCCGCCAACATGCTCGAGCTTGATCAGCGGAAGCGAAACGGTTAGATCGATGATACGTACAGTTACGGCCATGATTTACGCCTCTGCTAACTTCGCCCGCACTTCACCGGTACCTTCCGAACGCCATTGTCGTTGGACGAATTTTCGCAACGTCAAATTGTTCGACGTTGCGAAAAGCATACGTGTACGTTCTTTTCGATATTCATGCTTGCATCGTGCTGATCGAGCCAGCAACATCCGAGAGAAGTGAATAGCGCACGGCAAAAGTATGAGCATGGCTGTGACACAAGCGCTACTCGATGGGATGTTAAAAATTATTGTGATCTCGCATCCATTTCAGTGCAGCTGATGCCCTCATCCGGCGGAAGTGGCACGGGCCGTACGTCCTGTGCTAACAAATGGGTTGACCCTCATGCGGGCCCCCGCAGGGGCGTCTGGGCAAGCAGGCGTTTGGTGTGGAGCGACACCACGGACCCGAGCTAAGGGGGGTCTCGACCCCTCCCACGCCTAGCCGTGCGTAGCATTGCCGTGTCCGGGGAAAAGGGGTTCCTGGGGGTTGATCCGACGCCGGGTGATTGGACCTTTAAGGCCCCCCGGCAAAACCAGCACAACCCTTTGGCCCTGGCTTCACGTAGACGGCACCCCTGGGCTGACCCACCCAGGGGAAATCGGCAGTCGCCTTTTCCTGTCTCTCTCTACCCTCATCTTCGTCTTTTCCTCACACTTTTCATCTGTCCTGTCCTATCCTATCTTCTGTTTACTTCAAATTTTTCATGGCGGCAAGGGTTAACCTTGTGTGGATGACCAGTCTTGGCTCGCCATATGTGGTTATAGCGGTGGTGTACAGCTGGCGCTCGCAGACTTGTCCTCGCACATTTCCTGTCTCTTCCCCTTGTTGGGCTAGGTGGTGGGTGGTTGGCACCACCGCCGAAACATAACGCGAATGCTATAATAAGCACATCATTTTCGAAATCCGATCGTACCCTGAAATGGGTACGGACCGAAGCACCTCTCCAACTCTTTACAAAGAAACATGAACACTTTCCGAAGTACCACGTTATTCACAGTGAGCAGTCAGACGAAAAAGCGAGAACTATCTCAACCTTTTTGGTGGCAAGAAGCTTAACTGAAAAACTGGGACCAGGTTACAAGGCATCTAAGATGGCTAGTGGCGATCTGCTTCTTGAGCTCAAAGACAGAAAGCAGTATGAAAACCTCTCTCAGCTCACATCATTTGGAAGTATCCCTGTCACAGTCACGCCACATAGGTCCATGAACACCGTTCGTGTGTCGTCTCAGATGAGGATCTGTTCAACATCTCCGAAACTCAAATCCTTGACGGATGGAAACAACAACACGTCGTCAATGTACAAAGAATTAAAATAAGAAGGGAAAACCAAGAGAAGGCAACCAAACACCTAATACTAACATTCGGATCGAGCGAGCTACCAGAAACCATAGAAACAGGCTACGCAAAACTGAGAGTCCGTCCATACGTTCCAAACCCACGAAGATGTTTTAACTGTCAAAGGTACGGCCATAGCTCTCTAACATGCAAAGGACAACCCACTTGTGCCAGGTGTGCCTCTAAGGACCACATGTCAGACAAATGTGAGGCTGTAGCTCACTGTGTGAACTGCGGTGATGACCACCCAGTGTACTCACGGTCCTGTACTGTGTGGAAGAAAGAAAAAGACATTATTTCATTGAAAGTGAGAGAAAACATTTCTTTTAGGGAAGCCAGAAAGAGATGCTCACCATTCCATGGCACAACTTATGCCGATGCGGAGCGTCAGGGGTCAGCGTCTCACCGGCCTCCACCACTTGCCCTGCCCGCGCTGGGCGGGCGATCGGCTGTGGCACCAGCCCCCAAGGCGGCAGTAGCTCAGGCTACTCCGCCAACGCGCGAACAGAGCCCGCTGACTCGAGGGTCATCGTGTCTCAAGGCCTCGTCTCACCAGGCGAGGCCCGAAAACCGAACTGCCAGCTCGCGGATGCGGGCATCCAGTGCCTCGCAATAGGCAATGGACACGACGTTGGCACCTCAGGTGCCTAAAGAACGGCGCGGTTCTTCCGACCGTGTCAAGAAAACAAAACAGCTCATCAGGGGGCCGGACGGCGCTCCTGCCTCCTGAAAGAGAAAACAATGCACGTGAACACTCACCACTTTCTTACAGCACACACAGCACCATTTCATATTTAATATGGAGCCACATATAATACAATGGAACATAAGAGGCCTTCTTAAAAACCTCGATAATATACAGGAACTTATCCACAACCTTAGTCCAAAAGTTCTGTGTTGACAGGAGACACACTTAAAATCTAAGCACACTAATTTTCTCTGCCCTTACGCCATTTTCCGAATGGATCGCGATGAAGCTGCGGCTCATCAGGTGGCGTAGCCATTACAGTAGACAGAAGTGTAGCATGTGCAGAACTAGAGCTTCAAACAACCCTTGAGGCAGTTGCCATGCGAGCCGTTCTTTTAATTAAACTAATTACCGTTTGTTCACTCTATATACCTCGCTTCGTCATTTGTGTATTTTCCGCGCTCCCAGTTCGCTGAACGAGGAAAATGAATTACCAACTGGCCCACCTTTCGATCCTCCTGCTCTATATACCACCACACTTTCAGCTCCATAAACGGGACCTAGAATTATTAATCGGTGAGCTACCAGAGCCCTATTCGACGACCGAGGACGTGTTATTGAACAACTTCTTTTCGCCTCTAAATTAGGTCTCTTGAACACGAATGAGCCCACGTATTTTAGCCTCGCAAAGAAATCATACTCCGCCATAGATCTTAGCATTTCATCGCCCTCGCTTTTAACCTATTTTATATGGAATGTTTTTAAAAACCTTTACGGAAGTGACCATTTCCCGGTCATCCTGAGTGCACCAATTGAAAACGAACCTATTCCGCAGGCGCCTCGGTGGAAGGCTGACTCAGCCGACTGGGAACATTACCAAACCCTGACGCACATGTCATGGGCCGACATGTCTGCTCTAAGCATAGAAGACACCGTAAAGTACTTTACATCTTTTTTAGTTCATGCCGCTTCCAAGTGTGTTCCTGAAGCGAGCGGTGCAGCATCAAAACGCCGGGTTCCTTGGTGGAGCAATGAATGCAGAAAAGCGCGAAGAAAGCAAAACAAAGCATGGGGTATGCTACACGAATCTCCAACAGCAGAAAACCTCGAAATCTCGAAATCACAGGGAAGGAGAACGCGCCGACAAGCACGGCGAGAGAGTTGGGCAAAATTTATAACAAGTATCAACTCTTACACAGACGAGGGGAAAGTATGGAACAAGCTAAAAAGAGTTAAAGGCCAACAAACATGCTCACTGCCCCTGGTAAACACCCCAAAGAGAAAGCTTGGAAGACCAAGCTAATTTTCTGGGCGCACGCTTCCAACACATATCCAGTTCATCACACTACTCTCATACATTCCAAAGGTACAAAGCACAAATGGAACAACAAAACTTAGAACGAAAATGTACAAAAAACGAAGAATATAATCAACCATTCTGCTCAGCAGAACTTCTGGCATAACTAAACAGCTGCACTAAGTCTGCTCCTGGTTCCGATCGAGTCATATATGAGATGCTGAAACACCTGCCCTCCGAAACACAGGAAACCCTGTTTTCCTTATGATGCCCTCTACTTGGAAGGAGGCCATAGTCATTCCAATCCTGAAGCAGGGAAAGGATCCATCCTGTGTTTCCAGCTACCGACCTATAGCATTAACAAGTTGCCTATGCAAAGCGTTTGAGAAAATGAATAACTGCCGCTTAACACATTTCATAGAATCAAAGAAGCTGCTTGATCCATATCAGTGCGGCTTCCGAGAAGGTCGATTCACCACTGACCACCTCGTACATATTGAGTCGCAAATTCGCGAGGCTTTTGTCGACAGACAATTCTTCCTCTCAGTATTCCTCGACATGGAAAAGGCATATGACACGACATGGCCCTTTGGAATACTGAGAGACCTCTCACCCTTAGGCATACGTGGCCGGATGTTAAATATAATCGAACGTTATTTGTCGAACCGCACATTCCGTGTTCGTGTGGGCAATGCGCTGTCACGAGCGTTCGTGCAGGAAACGGGCGTATCACAAGGTGGTGTGCTTAGCTGTACGCTTCTTATTATAAAAATGAACTCGTTTCATCTTTCCATCCCACGAACCATGTCTTATTGTACATATGTGGACAATATCCAGATAGCATTCAGATCATGTAATTTAGCGATTTGTGAGCGCCAGGTCCAGCTTGAGCTGAACAATGTTTCAAAATAGGCAGATGAGAACGGATTCCGGTTAAATCCACAAAAGAGCACCTGTGTTCTCTTCTGTAGAAATAGAGGCCTCCACCCGAATCCCGAAATTGGCCTCCATGGTCAACGGCTACCTGTAGAGGCGGAGCATAAATTTCTAGGATTAATACTCGACTACAAGCTCACATTTATACCACACATCAAGTATATAAAAAACAAATGTATAAAAACAATGAATATCCTAAAACTACTGTCACGCACTGCGTGGGGTAGTGACAGGAAGTGCCTGATGAATCTATACAGAAGCCTCATCCGCACGCGCCTCGATTACGGGGCCGTTGTTTATCACTCCGCGACACCAAGCGCATTGAATATGCTTGATCCTGTCCACCACCTGGGCATTCGCCTTTCGACGGGTGCTTTTCGGACAAGCCCGGTAGAAAGCCTGTATGTGGAATCGAATAAGCGGTCGCTCCACTTGCAGAGATCCTACCTGACTTTCGCATATTTTCTCAAGGTGAACGCGAACAACGAACACCCCTCACACTCCACTATCAATGATCTGTCCAGTTGTGCCATCTTTAAAAATCGTCCGGCGGTGAGACATCCCTACTCACTTCGTGTGAGGGGCCTGGCTGAGGAAATTGATGTGCCACTTCTTGAACACCGTCTGATGGCTCCCGCTGTGCATCTCCCGCCGGGGCAGTGACTGCGATACATCCTTCGAGGAAGTTACAAAGCACGCGCCTATCGCACATATCCGTACATACTTCCTCGAACTGCAGCGTAAGTACACTTGTCCGGAATTTTTCACCGATGTTTCGAAGTCTCACAGTGGTGTGTCCTATGCAGCGGTCGGCCCATCGTTTTCGGATGCCGGCGCTCTGCACCCGAATACAAGTATCTTTACAGCTGAGGCTTATGCGATATGTGTGGCTGTTAAACACATTAAACATTTACAACTACAAAATGCAGTTATATACACGGTCTCCCTAAGCGTCGTAAAGGCTTTGAAAACATTGAAAAGACATAAAAATCATGTCCTTGTCTCACTTTCACTGTTATGCACTGTCTATGCACTCGGACAGCATATCGTGGTGTGCTGGGTGCCAGGGCACCGCGAGATTCAAGGAAACGTGCTGGCAGACCAATTAGCTGCAACCGCCCACGACAAGATACATCTATAGGCAACGCTCATGGCTTACTGGCAACGCTCATGGGACAGTGAAACACAAAATAAATTGCACTTGGTGAAGCCATACCTAGGACACTGGTCACCCATATCAAAAACGCGTCGTACACACGCACACCTTCTCTTCGGTGGCGACCCACCGAGGTGCGATAGATGTGGTGGGCAACTAATAGTGCTGCGCATACTCGTACAATGCTCAGGACTGCAGTCTTACAGGAAAAAACACTTTGCATTAATATACCAACAACGCGTACCACTTCGTGCATCAGTGCTAATAGGAAATGAACCTCTTTTCAAACATGGAGCTCTATTAGAATGCCTAATAGATGTAAGAACTTTTAACGTTATATGCCCAGGGACTCCGCAGCACGGCCTCTCAGCAGAGGTTGCTGCTGCGGTATGTATAATTGAGAGAGCACTGACCTCCCAGCCCTTGGAGTCAAAGGTATCAACGAGGTAGCAGTGCTAATGCCACACTTTGTCACTTTATTACCATGATCGCCTATCACTCATCTTAATCACGCATGTTTCACGTCACTTTCATGATTTTAATAATTACATATTTTTACGC